>NW_021848419.1:940830-951296 GCF_003651465.1 Formica exsecta
CTGCTTCCTACCTGCGGAAGAGCTCGTTCCCCGTTTTCTTGGTGCGCGTTTTTATTCATAAAACATTACGGTAATATCGCAGGACTATAAATCATGTTTTTTGTACGCTTTTGCCTTTATTCAAAACTTTCCGCTTCGATCGATAGACAAATGCTTGTGTTGAATGGCATTCTTTCCCGAGGGGATCACAAATTCCCAAACGGATCAGCATTCTTTCGCGATGGATATCTGAGTCGGTAGTTTGAAACTAGAACAACCAACGACATTGTCTTGTGTTTTTAAGTGAAAAAATAAAGTATCTTTTATTTTCAATAGCATATGATACAATGTCTTCGTTTATCCGCAAGAGACTGCCAAGATAAAATCGTATCTTTCACTTTTGATAATAAAGATAGAGACGGGGAGCGTTTTGCAACGAAAGGATCTTAGAACGATAAAACTTTATAACGTATTTGCAGTGATCTCTAAAAAGCGCCTTTTCCTCCAATTGAAACAGATTACCGAGAGCGAGACTGAATTTGCCAACGGATACAAACTGAAGCCCGATTGCGCGGCTGTGAACGCGATCGATCACAAGACTCAGGAACGTAATCCAGTCTGCACTGAGTACTTTACCAGCGAGAAATCTTCATTGAAGTAAGTACATTCGTCATTTAAATTGAATTATATGACGTTAAGTAAGAAATAAAGTGTCGAAAATTCAGATATTCGGAATGGAAATTTTTATAAATTTACATTGCTCTCTCTAATCTATCAGAAACAATATATAGATATTTGAGATAATATAAAAAAAGAGAAAAGAAAAGTTATAATATTTTAAAAAATATTATAAAATTTACGAAAAAACTATACAGGGTGCTTATCGCGCTCTGCTGATAATAAAATAATCCTTGAAGCTTAATCTTATTGTGAGACACTTGTTATGCATTATATATATTTGAGAGATGACATTTCATTTGAGATGGAAACAATATAATCGGTGCGTAAGCACGTTATCTTAGAAGTAACTTGGAAACGATGTTTGTTCGTGATGTTTTAGAAAGTGCTTCAACTACATTAAACCGGCTTATTACCGAGATGCTTGCGACTATGCTGCTAACGGAAATCCGCAAGCTCCTTGCTTGCTCGCCGCCGCTTACTACTCCGCCTGCTTTTATAAGCGTGTTTACGGAATAAGCATCCCGGCCGCTTGCAGTAAGTTAAATTGTTGACTTATACTACTTTACACACAAAGCAGCGCGCGGATCGAAAGTGATATTAATACACGCATTAACGCAAGAAAAACAACTCTCATTGGAAATAAATTTGTTCAATTTTCTATTAAACACACATACACGATCAATAATAGACCCGTTTCAATTGCAGATTAGCGAAAATAATCATTTAAATATTTTATAATGCTATTATCAACCAATTTTATTATATTACGATTACATTTAAATTTTCTAACAGAATTTATATATTAGGAAAATTTATTTTTAATTTATATGATTAAAATAAATATTTCAAATAGGGTTTTTTAATTAACATATAGATGAAAATTTTATCCTACAATAATCATTTATAATCCCATAAGAGAGAAACGGCTTATATAAATATTTTTATTCTGTATTTCAAATATTATTTTAAATAATATATATTATTATTATCTCATTATTTATGGCGTGACACGTAATATTAAACTTCTCTCTCTTTTCCTAATTATAAAT
Organism: Formica exsecta; assembly: GCF_003651465.1. Lineage (NCBI taxonomy): Eukaryota > Metazoa > Arthropoda > Insecta > Hymenoptera > Formicidae > Formica > Formica exsecta. Next base: position 942,540 of record NW_021848419.1, read on the forward strand.
TTATATAAAACATCATTTTAAAAGATAGAATTTAAAACAGATGGGTAAATGATAATTATTTTAGAAAGCAAATTTGTCGTGATATTTTAGCAAGTTGTAAGGTCGGTGAAAACACGATCGCTGTGGGTGATAGCTTCAGCGTCAAGACCCCGAAAAACCAAGCCGATATTGTCTTAATAGTCGAACAAATTGCAAAGAACGAGAAGGTTTTCAAAGATCTGATTCCAACGTTGATAACCGATCTGAGAGAGGAACTAAAACAACAGGGCATAACGTATGTAAACTTTATCGCTTATATAATATATTCGCGATATATAATATATTTATGAGAAAAGAGATTATCACATTATTGAAATATATTTCTATAAATACGAATGCCTCGAAACATTGAAAATTAGAATATATATAGACTTATATCGCGACAAATAAATATAATATTGTGTAATATACTTTTATCATTATTATCACATCTTCTTTTAATAGAGATGTCCACGTCGGCTTAATCGGTTATGGCGAACACATGGAGTGGCCGCAACACTACACTTCCAACGGTAATCTTAACATTGAGGGTGATGTGAAGAATATGAAATTCGAAAAGGCGGATCCGCTTATTACACTTGAGGTAACTTGTGTCGACACTGTTGTGAAACTAATACAAATTCGGTTTTCCATAGTATCGGAGCATCTCGATACACAAAATATTTGCGTGTTTGCAGGAGGTCAAGTCAAGTAATTTTGAAAAACGAATGGAGTATCTCGAACAAAGGCTGGATATAGAATTAGGTACCTTAAAATTGACCGGTGCTTACGAGGAAGGTATTAACTATCCGTTCAGAGCCGGTGCGGTCAAGGCTGTCGTCGCAATTATCGCTAGCCCGTGCGAGAAAAGTCCGTTGCCTCTATCGGTGAGAATTTTCCTATTTTTATCCCCTGTCAGTATTCTAAGATACGCTCGAGGCACATCCGTCTAACTTTAAGCAGTTTATAATCGATTCTTGAATTGTAATTTTTTTATACGGACAAAGAGATATCCAATTATCAGTTAACTAAAATACAAGTCAATCAAAAGTCGATGAAAACAATCTAGGAAATATTCCTTATGAATTATTGAATCTCGTAAGATAACATTCTTCATTCTTCCATATGATAAATTTATTTATCACGGCGCTAAACGAATGCGTGTTTGTGACACTTTCGATTTTTCTAGTTGCAACAATTAAGACTTATAGTCGGGCAGAAGCTGTACCGAGATTTGGGTCTGACTTACTATCACGTGTACTATCCTGGTGAGGTCCAAGCCTCCGGTAAGACGCAGAAGAACATCGTTGGTTACGACAGCCATAGCGCGTACGTATTTGCCGATAGCAAGAAGAAGCCCCTAAGCGGAAACAACGACCTCAGAAACAACCTGGTCCTTCCTACCGTCGATGTGTGCGCTGACTTTGCTGTCGCGGTAAGTGTAATAATCAGAAATTAAAAGAAAGGAGAATCAATGACACAATTAAAAAAAAAAGGATGAAACCATAAATTAATAAAAAAATCATTTGCTCTAAATATACACTCAAAAAAATGTCTTGCTGATATAGGTAGATTTCTAGGTGTCACAACAAAAATTTATCGCTATTTTTTGTATCTGTTAGAATATTGTCTGTTACATATAGAATTTATAGCAGCAACATTCTAATAATATCTTCTAGAAAATTTAGGTCCCATTGCCAAATGTTAATCACTGCATTGGATAAATATGAGTTTCGATACTACAGAACGATCTTTGTGAGAAATATAACTGCCAATTATAACTGCAGCATCGAAAAATTGAGAAAAATTGTTTAAAAGAGCTAGATAGATTGAGCGCGTTATACAAATATGTTAGACGTGAGGATTATATATTCATTTGTTTCTTGCCGCTAATTTTTTCTGTCTACCACAGCCAAACTTTATAACAAGTATGATTGGCCTTAACATGGATAGGCGCCACAGATGTGTGCGCTGACTTTGCTGTCGCGGTAAGTGTAATAATCAGAAATTAAAAGAAAGAAGAATCAATGACACAATTAAAAAAAAAGGATGAAACCATAAATTAATAAAAAAATTATTTGCTCTAAATATACACTCACAAAAATGTCTTGCTGATATAGGTAGATTTCTAGGTGTCACAACAAAAATTTATCGCTATTTTTTGTATCTGTTAGAATATTGTCTGTTACATATAGAATTTATAGCAGCAATATTCTAATAATATCTTCTAGAAAATTTAGGTCCCATTGCCAAATGTTAATCACTGCATTGGATAAATATGAGTTTCGATACTACAGCTAGAACGATCTTTGTGAGAAATATAACTGCCAATTATAACTGCAGCATCGAAAAATTGAGAGAAATTGTTTAAAAGAGCTAGATAGATTGGGCGCGTTATACAAATATGTTAGATGTGAGGATTATATATTCATTTGTTTCTTGCCGCTAATTTTTTCTGTGTACCACAGCCAAACTTTATAACAAGTATGATTGGCCTTAACATGGATAGGCGCCACAGAAAAACATTCTTTCTAAATTTCACAAACAGTTCAGATATAAATTCTGTCTCTGTCACTTAGATTGATTAAATGCGAAACATATGCGATATCACAGTATTTGCTAATCATTTATGTACCTCAGTTAATTTTGCGCACCCAGAAAATTTTTGCTGTAGTTGCAATACCACTTTTTTGAGTGTAACGAATAAACTATACGAATCGTCGTTATGCGCATTATATGATGTTGTTGCAGTCCGGAGGAGCGGCGTTCATTTCCAACAATCTCGTGGACGCTAAACCGAATCAGAAGAGACAGTTCGCCCAGGTCACAGCTAGAAGGATCGCCGAGGGTCTTACAAGCATCGAAATGGAAAAGGATTGCACGTGCGAGCAACGCTACGGACTTGCCGCACGTTCTCGTTGTAAGATCGTGGAACGCATGGAGAAGGAACAACTCGCGGTAAGAAATTCCATATTTTAGATGAGACAAATGAGATAAACTATACGAATTGCATATTAATGCTATTTTGATATGTAAATCTATCTTGTGTGACATCGGTGTTTTATGCGCGAGAGGGACATCTAATTTAATTATTTATACGTTAATTATAGAGAGACAAAATATCAATTTATCTATGTTCATAAATAATTTATTCATGCGTATTGTGTTATATTGCAGAGACACACGAAAGGTGGAGTAAAAGGTTAAAGAAGCCACAGTACTGCGCATATTATAATTACTAATATTAAGTAGATGTAATGTATTTGTTACTTTGTTACAATATCGTAAAAGTCTTTTTGGATAGTAATAAGCGATTATAATTTACGTTATTTACGAAGTACGCAGATTTTTTATAGCGAAAGAAAGTAATCAGATTTAAAACTCGAAAACTCGTGCCTCATGACAATATTTCGTTTTTTTTTTAGACGTAACGTAAAACATACGTGCGTAAATTAAGCAAATGCAATAAATTGGTGTACTATTTATCGATGTACAACCAGCGATATTTTATAGATAAATAAACATTGAATATACTTAAAAAAAAAAAACTTGCCCGGCACTGCCTTTCTGCCAGCCAACAAATTTTCATATACAATTCACAGGAAAGAAAATATAGCACATTTATTACATGCGCATTGCTAGTGCATATAATTCTAGGAAAAGCTATTGATTATCTTGAAGAATCCATATCTTCGCGTCGTTATCTACCCTGGACAACAAGCATTAAAAAGTCGATTCTATCGCAAGATAAGATTTTAACATTTAAACTTTGAGAAAAGTATATCGTGATTTTATATTTATAAACTTTTTATAAACGCCATATTTTCAACTTACCTGACATAATTTGTGCTCTCGCAATATTCTAAAAACTGTAAAAATATAGAATTAGTTATTTGAGTTTACTTGCCCGGCACTGCCTTTCTGCCAGCCAACAAATTTTCATATACAATTCACAGGAAAGAAAATATAGCACATTTATTACATGCGCATTGCTAGTGCATATAATTCTAGGAAAAGCTATTGATTATCTTGAAGAATCCATATCTTCGCGTCGTTATCTACCCTGGACAACAAGCATTAAAAAGTCGATTCTATCGCAAGATAAGATTTTAACATTTAAACTTTGAGAAAAGTATATCGTGATTTTATATTTATAAACTTTTTATAAACGCCATATTTTCAACTTACCTGACATAATTTGTGCTCTCGCAATATTCTAAAAACTGTAAAAATATAGAATTAGTTATTTGAGTTTGTTTGAGTTAGTCGTCTCATTATTGATTAAATAAATTCCACTTTCTTCAAAGTTGCATAATACAAGTCCGAATACGCGCATAAAGTAGTAGCTTATGTTATATAGATGCTATTGTGACAATTTCCTCTCTCTCTCTCTCTTTTACTTATTTATATTTAAAAAATTGCAATAGTAATATATTTGCAATTACGAAACTTGAACATTTTTATACATTACGAAAAAGATTATTCCCATTTTTTTCTTAAAGTTAAACGCCTCATTTGAAAAAATCGAGAGCTAATATCCCCCGAGAAAAAAAGTTAGGTGCTTTATGCAAAGTTAAATATACTTACATCCGACAGGTGAATGTTTAAGCAGATTATAATGACACGTAAATGTAATTTGATTGCGTGAAGGGAAAGCTTGATGCGTGTCGTCCAACTGTAAATACCAGAACTTTAATATTTACGCATATTATTGATATTAAATAGAATATGTCCTGCAATTCTGTGCGATCTTGATTGTAATGATAGATTCTCCGATTAATTTGAAGTCGATTTCTCATCAGCGAAAATGTCAAGAGAGAGATTAACGTTAATCGTGATTTTCCAATTTTTGACATGACGTAACTTTATAACTAAGCCATCAAAAATAGAAATTGATTTGAAGTTAACTAAAAATTAAAAAATACAATTTTGTTATTCATTTCTATGTCTTTCAAGCTTAGCTTATAAAAAGCCCGTATTTTCCAATCGCTTATAACTAGAAAACTGTCATTATTATCTCCAAGGAAAGCTCAACTTCATTCTTCGAAGAAATCTCATTAAAATTAAAGTCGCGAATTAAAGCATACCATGTTATGTAACATCTCGTAAATATATATAGAGATATGTAATCGAAATGAATTAAACTATAAGCTTCAATATCCGTAATAAAGGTCGCTAATCTCGAGAATGCGATTCATGTATAAAATAAATGATAATATCTTTTACTTTAAAGCAAATTACTATTATTAAGGATATCATAAAATCCATCAGAGAATATTTTAAGAAAACTTAAATTGATGAAAAGAGAAAGAAAGAGAGAGAGAAAAGACGAAAGATTAAAATCGCCTCCTATTTATTTTTTTCGCAAGCTAATTATTATTAACAATAAATCTGTTTGCCAGTATATATTAAACACCGGATTGTATGATAAGCCCCAGCGCGGAAAGCTATTTTTATGCGACAGCAAAAATGTACCTCTACGCAAACGACAAGAATTTTCACTTGAACGACACAAGTCATCGCCGACTTTATATGCTGAATTATGCTGTGCAGCCGCCCATCCGCTGTACGCGCATAAGCGTAGTGGTATTGTGACGTCAAAAGCGAACACGGCGCGAGGCTGGATTTTGCCTGCAATATTCCTCGCGCTTCTTTGAGTACGTACAATGCTTTTACATAAATTCGGTATGAGCAATGGCGTGAAAACGTTCCGACGTTCCTTGAGCATTCACTCTGATATATATCTCGTGCACCAATATGATATACATTAGTGCTCGAGTATTACTTTATTAAAACATGATGTGCTTGTGCATACATTTCTTATTTTAATATCGCGTAAAAAGATATGGGAAAAGTCTTATGATTATATGAAAAAATGGTGAATTGCTATAGGAATAAAGAATAGCGACTCCTCTTTTTCCGTTCTGAAATATATATATTTATTAAACTTTATTTTTAAATATATATCCAACGAGCGCTATCTATCATGCGAATCATAAAAAAAGATAAACTAATTCCGAGAATTTTTTGGCGAACGTAATGCAACGGTTGCTGATAGCTTATAAATAATAACAATTTTGAGGTAAGGAAAGAAGAATCGTGAGTATTCGAATGGAAGTATCATTTAATTACCTTTTCTTTTTTTGCAACGCCAAAACTATATACGAATGTCAAAATACTACTCTCGCGATATACCTCAGTCTATACAGTATTAATCTCTATCTACGTGATAACTATTCTTTTATTCTGGTCTTAAAAGTTGGTCTAGTTGCTTTTAAATTATATATAACTTCACCAACCTCTCTCTCGATCGTGGATTTCACCTACTACTGACGCTTGTTACGTTACTTGATACGATCGTGGATTCACGATCTAATATCGTTTGACAGACTCAATAATTTTACGAATACGCAAGATAGTAAACGCGAATGACACACTTTACAAAGCAGACGATCGGTATTTATAATAGCTTATGAATATCGCGCACAGTTAATATATTTTACATAATAATATATATCTTTCTAATCCACAGGGCAGGGAAGTCTGTGAGAAAGGTTTATATTGTAAACCACAATGATCATCGAATCAAGAACTTTCTCGAATAATATCACATTTTATGTCAGCGATGATAACAACGCCGACAACGTCGAATTTCATTCCAGCTTAGAAACGAAATGCGTCTTTTAAAGACATATATAACAAAAAAAATATTCATATAATACAATTAAATTAATTGAACGATTGATCAGAGATTTACGAACGCGTAATATTTGTATACATACACATATATACGCAGGAAATAATAATTTCAAGTATCTAACGTAAGGACGGTAAAGGAATCCCTCGAATATGTGCTTAAACACGAGTTCTCTATATCGAGAATATCTTAATGATAATAATTACATCCCACACGTCACGCGATGCAGAAGAGCCGCGTATTAAATAAAGGATAGTCGTGTTATTCGTCCATATTAATCTTACATCTGTACGTTTTTATGGAGTAATTAATTTCCGCCTGATCGTTGTTACTTCGACAAGAGTGAAAGTGGCTAATACACGTTCTCCACAGTTTTGCTACGGCATACACATGACGGAATTGAAATAAAGTCTGACATTTTATGACTTTTACGGAACGACGTATACACAATGACCCAGAAACAAACTTTTGTCTCGGTTGCAAATTCTTAATCGAAAGAGTAAAACTGTAGTCGATCATTTTTCGATTAAAGAATTTGAATGTGCGAGAGTTTAATTGGATGTGGCATTTCTTTAATCTTCAATTATTATTACTTTAGCAATTACTGCCTCTAATTACTTGTTTCTAAACCAGAAATTTATAATTCTGTTAAGTTAAACGCCTCTTGAAATTATGTAAGAGATATTTGTGTTTTCCCTCATCCCTCTTATATAAACTCGATGTGCCGAGAACTTTCAAGATTCAATCGCGCGTAATATGATATTAATATCTCGGAAATAGAACTTTATAAAATTATGTAAGAGATATTTGTGTTTTCCCTCATCCCTCTTATAAACTCGATGTGCCGAGAACTTTCAAGATTCAATCGCGCGTAATATGATATTAATAACTCGGAAATAGAACTTTATTTTTTTATAAACTTTACAGAATATCATCTGCAGATAGTACGCGACTTCTGGGTCACCCCATATGTAATACACGCACGTATCCCGTTTGCGGATGTAGTAGAATCAAGAGCCGCGACGGAGCAGGCAAGGCCGGTATAGTGGAGGCGTTACATTTAAATTCATGGAAAATTTTTTCTTAGAAAATTCTCATGCACCCGGGCACTTAGCGATAATTAATTAACCCATTAAATATCGTGGACGTCACGCACGCTTTTTACGACCAGAGGCGCCCCGGACGTCATCTCTAAGCGCGCGATATATGTTTTATCGATTGGGGATTTTCTCTCTCTTGTATACTTACAGTCTTACTATAGCCCATCGCATACATCGAAACTGCCCTAGAAGGGAAGAAAAATTAAAAAGTTTCACATGTGCGGTAAAATGTCATCAAGCCGCTTCGCGGCTCCATTCGCGTATAGTTGCTCTGCCGCGCGTTCACCCGCGATTCAGGAACAAAGAATTATACACTTTCACTCTCCTCTGTCGTGTAATTATGTAGAGTAAGGATGGTGCTCTGCAAGCACACAAGACGCGATTTATTCAATACATTTCGTTACACATTGTAGTATACTCTTACTCTTCTCCTCTGGAAACTTTCTTGTTAAACAGTCTTGACAGTCTCCGGAATCGTGAATACACATTATTCCCCCGAGCACACACGCACATACGCACAACACACACACACGCGCATAAGTACACCCACATACACATATCACGATTGCATAATTTATATGTATAAATTACAATCGCAATTTTTTTGTCTCGTACGATTGCACTTATTGTTAATTATTACATATATATATTTATATATTGTACAGTGAAACCTCTCTGTATACACCGTATACGTTCGCGAAGTGGCACCGTACTCGTAAGCATATTTTTTTTCGCGTGTGTTCACAATATATGGCTCCCCCAGGGGAATCCAGTAAGATTACTTTTAAATCAAGCATTTTCCCACCTTCTTTTCAAGTTTGCTTTAAATAAAATGTACATACAATTATATCCTTGTAATAAATTTGTACCCGCAATAACAAGGTTTGATCGATACACGCTACGATAAACGACTATATAATAATAAGGGACGATAAAGGGAAA
>NW_021848419.1:951696-960234 GCF_003651465.1 Formica exsecta
AAAAAAAAAAAAATGAAAGAGAAAATAATTTCGTAAGAAAGTTTCGATTGCGCCAGCACAGCTCGAATTAAATTAGACCGATTGGAACAATCTTGCGAGCCTCTCTTGCTAGATTATAATCTCAGCCAGCGGTACACAAGGCGAACAAAGGGAATTTAATTAAAAAAGTTGCGGGAATCTCTAAGAGCATAATCGAGCCTAAAATGCGAGATTAAAGTTGCTCTCCGCGCGAGATATCGGTATGCACACACATATGTGTAGAGCGTATTGCGTCCCTTACCTCGGCCAGAAGTCTACAGCTCTCTCCCTCGGTCACTATAGCTGGAAGTTCGTGTCTATGTGCGTAAGACGAAGTCGGCCGAGGAAATGTCATGTTCCTCCCGTAACACACCGGGGCGGTAGTTCTCACACGAATATCCATGCCCGGCGAGTCAATGTCCTCTATATCTGTCATCCTCTGCTCGTTTTGCTCTTTTATACTGTAAGACGCTGTGTTCTGAAATCGATACGCGGACAATTTATCGCGCGCCGTCCGCTAAATGAAAGATGCATTAAAAGTCGGGAATAATATCGACAGGAGAGAAAGGAAGACGGAATTGGAGCGGAGAGGTTTATGAAACGTACACGGTACAGATATTGAATCCGGAGATTACCTCGAGAACCGCGATCTCGAGTGTCGAATAAAACGAGGCTAATGACATAAATAGACGATGCGTAGCGCGAGAATTAGAGTCGATTGACCGAGAGCACACGGGACGAGCGTAGAAACAAATTGATAGAAATGAATCCCCATCGTAAGAGAGAGAAAGAGATAGAGAGGAAGAGTTCTACCCTTCCGAAATAAAACGTGATCTAATTCACATGTGTTGCACATCATGTAGAGGAATATAATATATATAATATATACAATATACAGTGATCGAAGAGCGATGCTTTGCATACGTTATAGACTGCTGTAAATTAACAAACATGAATGCGACACACATGCGTGATTATTTCACGCACAATAATTGACACCTAGGATTCTCAAGTACCTTCTTTCCATTAAAATCTTCCCACACCTGACCCATTCTCAAAATTATATGCGCGTAAATTTCTTCATAATGGATGCAAGAACGAAAAATACTCGTGACGAAGCATTCCTTCCGTTACACGTGATTTTTATTCTGTGTTTTTTTCCTTTCCTTTTGTCATTGTTTTCAGTTGACCGTCACGTTCTTATGGATGACAAGTTTCCAAACAGGAAGATATTAAATCATTATATTATGTCGTGTGAATCCAAATATAAGCAAGCGATGATATCAACGTAAAATGCAATGATTTTCTGCACATATTACCGTGATATCACCTAGAATAATGTTTACGTGTTACACAACAATCTTATCATAAAAATACCGGCGGATTGTGTGTGGGATAAACTATATAAATAATGATAGAAATAGTATTGTATGTGTGTGTATGTGTAACACATAATTTATGAGAATTATATACTTATCACCAATTATAAACAATTAATCCTAAAAAATGATAAACACATTTCAAATTAAGACTGGTAAGAAAATAATTATTTAAATAGCTTCATTTAAATAAAATAATATTTTTAAAAAGAAAAAGAGAGAGAGAGAGAGTTTATCTTCTTTTATATTGTTTTTAAAATTTATCTTTATAAATTATAATAGTTTAATTTTAATGATAGAATGTTGCTACAAAAAAGAAAGAATTTAAAATTTTTGATGCACAGATAATTAGTATATTATAATGATGTATATTGACGTGTATTTTTTATTCAATCTTAATAAGTTATCTAGAATCAAGGACGTAAGCAAAATGATTTCGATTAAACATGAATAACAATTTATTAGATCGGCGAAATAATTATCTGTTTTTCTTGTGAATTGGTCTCTGCCGATAAATTACTAAAAAAAACATAAATAACGTCGCACGTGCTGCAAACTGCAGGATGATGAGATTTCTTTTTCGATCTCGCATTATCTAAATGATCCAAGGAAATACAGAAAGTGTAGCAAATTATCAAAACTATTACCAAAGTTCTTCTGGTACGTATATAATGTTGTCTTCATACGTTAGATACGTTACATCATCGCACGTAAATAACGATAATGCATTGTCTATACAGATCAACATAGTCGACAGTGACATAGTATTAACGCCACGTGTTAACATGTACAATTTTAAACCGTATATAATTGCAAATGTGTATAAAAGAATCCTTTGCTTGTCTCTTTATATTATCAAAAAATCCATATTAAAAATTTATGTAACGTTAAAAATTGTAATGAAAAATTAATTGAATTATTTCTTTATATTAAATTCTCTCTCTCTCTAGAAATATAAGAGCGTTTCTTGTAATCCATAGTAATATATATTATTTAATAAATATTGTAAACAAAAAAATATACAACATATAATAAAAATTATATTAATTAATATTTTTGCGTAATCCATCTCTTTCCAATAAATTTTTGGTATAATTAAAAGTAACTATTACATCTCTCTTGCAGTTTGAAACTAAATCCGATTTGTTTACATTGTACAACTTCTATTTTTTGTACAATTTCTATTTGTTTTTTATTGTATTTTTTTGGATGAAAGAATATGATTCGAACAATTTTATATTTATAACATTTGTTTTTTGTACGCATCTTGTTACTCGTTATACATCCAAGTTACAATGATGCAATACGCTGCATGTGTTTAATAATACATATCTGCATTTATTCATGCATAATACTATACAACGTATTATAACAGATTGCATGCATTTCATCCGATTGACAGCATTGCAATGTCGTTTCACATGATTCATTCTCGCTTGTCACCCCGATGCGATATTATGTGTATTATCATCATATAACCTCGTTCAATGTGTAAAATGAAATATTGTGATAGATTATTTTTGGTAAAACTGAGTCTACAAAGAAATTCTAAAGAAAAAATTGCAATATTAAAATAAAAATATAATATACAACAAAATATAGAAATATATTAACAGCAAAATAAAAGAGATGGGCAAAAGTTTGCTCTATAATATAATGAATTTCTATTTTTGCAGAGAATAAAAAGAAAAACTTTTATTTTCTTTCCAAGAGGAAAGAATAAAAAGAAATCAAATATTTCAAATATTAAATATTTAATTTAAAAAAATAAACTTCTCACAACATAAATTGTGCTGTTTTATTTTAATCCATATTTTTGTAGTTTATATGTCGTAAAATGAGATACATGACGTGCTGACATTGAGAAACCTCGATACCACGGCTATTCAAAATCGCGATTTCTCTAACGAAGAACATTTCCGAGGACTCGTTTGCATCTCATTGAAATGAGATGAAGTGCGTATCTCGCAGCGCTTACATATCGTTATTTTATCGACATTCTTTTCTTCTCGCGTCTCTCTCGCACTCTCATGTCTAATTCGATGTCGCATTAGAAGACGCAGATAACAGAGCGGGCAGCTGAAAAAGGGGGAGAAATAGCAAGCAAAGTCAAACAGAGCGACAAGAGCCTCGTCGCAACGTCAGTCGCGCGAATTACGTTGTACAAAACCAGCGCATCGCAGTGCATAAAGGTTGCAAAAAAAAAAAAAGAATAGCTTGACGTCGCCGTGTTTGTTTCGAATTACGCACACGATCATTTTACCTAACGTCGATCGCTGCATCGCTTGCGATTCAGTCTGTGTCATTAAGGTAAACGATACCCCAACTAATAGTAAGATATGCAAAAAATTACATTTTCTCATTAAGAGAAATATAGACGCAAGAATGGATTAAACGCGATGTTCCGAAAATTAAAACTCTGAAGCGTTGATTCGTGCATGATATAACTGATGATAAATGACTAGTGAAAAATATAAATTTTCTTATTTTTACTCTACAAAAGTGCTTCATAAATAATATTTGAGATTGGTATATGGCTTCTGTGTTCACTCCAAAAAATGTTTTTTTAAAAAATTCTAAAAAAATAGATAAAAAGCATATGTTTTACTTGCGACGTTCCAAAAATATACTATTTTCAAAATTGAATTTAACAAATATCTAGACTCAATTGATAAATTAATAAAATATATACGAAAAAATTACAACGCTGCCATTAAGACAAATATATCAAAAACACATAGTATTAATTTTATAGTTATAGGAATAAATCATCGTTTTTCTTTTGCAAATATATCTATCGTTTAAAACTGACCACGAAATTTAAAGAGAGTGATGCCGAGTGCTTGCCAAAAAGAGATGACCTCGTCAGCAAATTTTGGTGGCCAAGATTCTTCACGCAACATCTCTGATCAATACCTACAAGATTTGTATAACTAAATTACGATAGCATTTTTTAAAAAATCTGAATCTCTCTTTCGTGTTTTAAAAGAATTGGAATAATAAATATATGCTGCATAAAAGATAAAGATGTATGTTTAGAACATAGTTTGCCGAATTTATATAAGGCAAATTATAATTACTGCGTTAACATATATAGCAAGCTGCGCAAAAATTTTCAATAATATTGCTTGAACACAGGAGAGAAACTTCCTACGTTTCTCAAGCCTTCTCATGATGAGACGAAATACTTAATAACGTGTTATTTGAGATAAACGCTGGCTTAAAATAACAGTTGCATAACGCGCAAAAATGTCAATGTTTTGTTCCTTTCATTATCGCTGCATTATCTTGCAGTAATAAAAAATGTACGCTTATAGCTCTATATTGTTATTTATTTGCATTTACGCGATAGAAACGGCAATGATATAATTTGAGTATCGAACAAGTTATTTAAAAAGGGCGGGACTATGCTCGAATGATAAGAACTGATAGCATGCAGTCAGCGCGGATATAAATAGTAAATGAAAATATGCGATTTTAATATGATTTAATGTTTCAAGTTTCGTCCTTGTAAACGTGTTTCGTGTGCTCGACATAAAACTAAATCTCTATCTATAATTTTGTTGTTTTAATCGCTTTTAGAAAATGTAATTTGTTATCATAACGAATATTTGATAATAATCCCGGTTTTAAGGCACGTTCTTTATTTTAAGATATATATCTCATCTATGAATACGTTTAGTGTACTTGACCTAAAATTCAATTCAATTTTACTGCTTTAAGCAAACTAACGTCATTACTTCTTCGTTTCACGGTCATTATTTTTGTATATACAAAGTATTTATATAATAGATTTATATTAAATACGAATGTGTAGATGTTTCAACGTTGAGAAAACTGAATATTGATTAAATACTCTATCACACATAAGTAGTTTGTTTAAATGTCACAGAAAATTTTTAATAAAGCTCACAAATATATAATTCAAGGTTCTTTAAACTATTAAATTCTTAATTAGCGCAAGTCATGTCTATTTTCCTGTATGAAATTATAGTATAATCTCAAAGTCCGTGAAGAAAAATTAACATATTATCAATGGTACCAAAGATGTTAAGATATTCCGAACGCTGAACGCATCTCCAAGTTCTCAACTCTATACGTCAAACTTGCCGTGTATGTGGCTGCGGAGATCGTGTTTCGCATGCACAAGTCCGTCTTAGATATTATTTGAATTAATTCGCGACATCTGTTTATTGTTACGGTTGCCATTGTGTCATGTTTCGATCGGGTAGTCATTTATGCACGTGCAATGATAATGCAACAAGGAAATCGATTAAAGAATTATAAAATCCTTCAAAATCAATCATTATATAATGAGGAAGGTTATTGCGGAAAATATTGATTGCTAAGTTTTCGTTTTCATTTCTTGTTGATAATATCTCAAGGATAGTCCGATTAGATAGTACCAATTACAGAACGAACTTTCCTATATAATTAGTACAATTACATAAAAAATGTGATAATTTTTTTTAAGCCTGTTTAACAAATATTGCTGCTTCTAATTATATCCGAAGAAACATGTAGATGCAGCGGCTCTATATGTTAAAAATTATTGTTAAAGAAAATATGTGCTATTCTATCATAATAAGAATTTCTGAATTTTAATTTGGAATATGTACACGATTAGAAAAATATTTAATATAATAAATATCACGGAAGGAGAGTGCGCGAAGTAAGATTATCGCTAAGGATAAATCGATTTTAAATTAGTTTAGAAATCCATAAGTAGAAGAAAGTGTGAGAAAGAGATCTGGGGCATCCTGTGAAGTAACAGTTATGCATTGAAGCAAGATATAAGTTAAGTAACACTATGCGTCTAATGTCCGTCAATGTGTGGAATAAGAACCTGAAACGCGCATAATCCAACACAGAACAGCTTCCGCGTTAAGAACATATGCAAATGCATTTACATACGCGGAATAGAGGCGTGATCGAGCCTATTAGTAAAACATAATCACTACAAATGTGATGTATGTTTATATGATCATTGACCAATTATTATGACACATGCATCATACTAAAATATAGAAAAAGCGCAAATGATTGTACAATTTTACATTGATATGTGAGAACAAGGAAATCGCCCCGAGCATTTTCCCCTTTTTGTATTTGTCTTATTTAATTTTCTCGTATACTACATTTATCTTCCAGTAACTTGTTAATCATCGTTAAATCAATCAAATGTCAAGAGGGATTCACAGTATCAATAGTGTATCAATAGTGTATCTTTCCAGTTAGTTATTTACACTCACACACACTTTGTTACGAATAACAAGACAAAGAAAAATATCTTAGTAGAGTGGCAATTATATGGGAATGCGTCAAATTGACGGATTATCGCAACTAGACATGCAGATTATGAATATTAAATATCTCGGACAAACTCTCAACATATCTTTATTATTTTAATTAAATTAAGAAACTTCTATTATTTTAATTAAATTGAGAAAAAAGTCTCATATAGAAAAATATACTTGAAAAATTAAATAATTATTTTAATATTGAATAGCAATTTTTAAATTATTTATACACTTTAATGAGATATATCAATTTACGGATCATATCCATTAATTAATCTCTCGTAAAGATTTTTACTTTTATTATCATAAAAATAATTTATATCGCGAAATATCAATAAGTTCGAAAAAACAAAGTAAATAAAAATATATTATTATAATACTGCAGAAGTATCAATGACAATGCAATCTAAATATCTCTGTTCGCAATGATTTCCAAAAATAAATTCGCACGCCATTATTTTATTCAGAAATAAAATATTACGTAACATACGTGTATCGGTGCTCGTCACGGTGTCATTACAGAGTCTACTCGAGCAATTATACAAGGCGCTAGGGTTAATTGAATACACCTCGCTAACAATAGATTACACAATCCTGAGAATGACTATTAACTTTTAACAATTATTTTATACTATCTATACAAATATACGTGCGTTATTATTACCAATTATTAGAGAAAAAAAAAAGAAACTGTTTTAGAAAAAGAAAAAAAAGATCTTTAATTATTGTAATAAATAATAGATTTAACAAATCCGAATGACCGTAATATTAATAAAGCTGCAATTGTTTCTTAAGTAATTGTAAAAATCCGCGCAATTTAGAAACAATTTAGTCACGAACAGATTTATTAATTTTGTTTCTGCAACATTTATCTTAACAGTCGAAGTTTATTATACGAATGCAATATAAATAGATCGTGCACTGTTTGGCCGCGATACTGGATTGATTAAGCCAGAAAGACTCGACTGTGTTTTTATCGATGCACGATTGTATCCATGTAAGTGCAAATAATGACATTCGCTTTCTTCTTCTTTAGACTAGAACTGCACCTCGAGGTGCCACGTCATTCATTCTGCAAAATCGGGTCATTATAACCCGTTGTTTTTTTTTTTTTTTTTTTTTTTTTTTTTTTTTTTTTTTTTTTTTTTTTTTTTTTTTTTTTTTTTTTTTTTTTTTTTTTTTTTTATTCTTTTATTCTTTTTTTTTTTTTTTTTTTTTTTTTTTTTTTTTTTTTTTTTTTTTTTTTTTTTTTTTTTTTTTTTTTTTTTTTTTTTTTTTTTTTTTTTTTTTTTTTTTTTTTTTTTTTTTTTTTTTTTTTTTTTATTCTCGTACAGTTGCACTTTGAAATTTTTTTATGCGTACTACTAACCGTTACACTTTAGAATTTATTTAATGCGTAATCTACTGAGTACCGATAAGGAAAATGCTTATCTACAAGATGAATTTGCATGAGTCGTAGTCGCGAACGACAGTTTTAATTGACAACGTTCTCTCTCCATGGTATATAAAATAGCGCGACGCTTTAATGACAGTTAATGCTGGATACGCGAGCGAACGTTAACGAATGAAAAATACATGTATGTTCTTATATCGGAGATAGAGTTGCGAGCGCTAAGTCATTGTGCCGTGTAATGATAAGGTGAGATTTTTTTTCAAATTGATTGATGTCACAAACATATCTATGCGCGCAACAATATTCAAAGCTTTAATTCGGAGTGTGTGTGTGTGTGTGTAAACTATATGTATATAAAACTTTTTAGGAATTTATAGAATTTATTTTTAAAAAATTAAACAAAGAAATTTTATTATTTTATTATCCGAAAATTAAAGAGCTTTAGAGG
>NW_021848419.1:960764-976511 GCF_003651465.1 Formica exsecta
TATATATATATATTCAGCTTTTTAATTTGTAAATTAATGATCCTTTTTACATCAAAAATCCTTTTATTCCGCAAATATTCAAAGTTACGACTGTTTATTTGTATGTAAATTTTAATAGAATCTTTCAATAATCTTTATTATTTAAAAAGGTGGAAAAAGCCACGTTACGAAAAAGGATAAGCGAAACATAAAACGCAAAATTTACGAGAAACATTTTGACACATTTGATTTACAACTATTGTTGAATTCAAATCAAAATCAAAGTTAACGTATCGAGATTTTGTCTTGATCCAAATTGACAACACAACACAATAATAAATTTCAACCATTCTACTATTCAAAACAAACTGAAATAATACAAGGTTCATGTCTCATGATAATCCATAATTCATAACACATATCTCTTCCGAGATATATACATGCACACACGTTGGAATTCTGGAAATATCATTTTCTAATACAGGGTATGTTTAGATAAATTAAAGTATTAAATATTAAAAATTTTAGTTTTCGGATATACATTATTTATTAATATTCTTTGTTTATTTTTCAATGAGTTTTATAATTTCTAAAATTTAATTCTTCTTATATTTACAGTTTACTTACATTTTATATAATTTGGAGTAACAATTTCTTTTTTTAAATTAAATTAAATTAAATTCAAACAATCCAATTAAAAAGTTTTATTAATACAATATTAAGAATTAAGGAATTTTAGTAGAAATATCAAACTTGTAAATAAATAATAAAATTATATAGCTAACTTTAAACGAATTAAGAGAAATTGATGTTACAGCTTAGCTAGAGCTCCGAGATAGTGACGACTAAAGAACGTTCAATTTGTGCCAAAGAACACTTGACTCCAATTTCCAAGTACAATGTATGTCAATTATTTTATAATATGTGTATATAATCTTATCTTGACATGTATATAATGGTCTCGACACTTTAATTTTTCTGAGATAATCACTGATATATGAAATTTTTTTAGGAAAACACAATCATCGACCAGCATGCTTCCTGTTAAAAATCTGGACGCATTGTTAATACAAACGTACGGTCCAGATTTTCAAATACACGATGCGGAGTGGAAACAATTAACAGATCCCGGAGAAAACTTCGGTAGCCAGATATTAGCCATTACTGTCAATGCCGAACAAAATGGTAAAAAGAGAACCTTAAACATGGTTGTCAAACTACCACCGAGATCACAGTATTTGCTAGATTTGTTCGACAGTCCGATAACTTTCAAGAAAGAACTGGATTTCTACAGCACTATAGCGGCGGAGTTTTTGAAACTACAAAACGAAAGCGGAATTCCTGAAGAGACTCTAAGCGTCATCACACCGCGATTCTTAGGCGGCAGATTAGGCTTACGAGATCCGCAGTGTTTCGACGAGCAAGCCACGATCATTTTAGAAAATTTGAAAGACGACGATTATACGACGCAAGATCGCATTCTCGGTCTAGACAAAGTGCACATGGATTTTGCGATCAGTCACTTAGCCAAAATGCATGCCATAACGATTGGCCTGAAACTCAAGAAGCCTGATTTCTTCAAAAGAGTGGTGCTGCCCGTTCTCGAGTATCCTGTGAACGAGGATGCAAAAGATTGCGTAAAGGATATGGTACAGAAGGCGTACAACGATTACAAAAACATGAAAGAGGCGGAATTTTATCTGGACAAGATCGAGAAGACGCTCGAGTACGCGAAGCACGTCACCATAACGCCGAAAGAACCCTGGACGACATTGGTGCACAACGATTTCTGGGTGAATAATATGCTGTTTAAATACGATAAGACAGACAAGCCAATTAATATGAAAATTGTAGACTTTCAATTGACGATCTACGACTACGGCGTGCACGATCTCATATTTTTCCTCATATCGAGTTCCCGGAAAGAGGTCCTCGATGAACATCTCGACGACATGATTGACTTGTATTACAACTCTTTCATCAAGTGTTTAGAATCGCTAAGCGTGAACACAAACATATTTCCCAAGAGCCAGTTTATGGAGCAATTGAATCAGTGCGCTCCCATCAAATTCAAGCAATGCATCATGATGGTGCAGGTAATCCAAGCGGCGCGTGGCTCCGTTACGGAATCGACTGATACGGCGGACAAAGACGTTTTCAAGGGTGGCATCAATGACGAGAATTACAAACAAAAAATGCTCCACGTCTTGTCTGTATTCGATCGGAAGGGATGGCTTGTGAAATGATTAGAAGCGAAAGACTACTTTTAAAAAATTAATCCTTTCGTAGAGAATTGTTTTGTTTGCCTATAAAATAATCGCCAAATAATATAATAATAATAGAAAAAATTGACAAGTATTTCATACGATCACATTTGTAAAATTGTAAATAAATATTAACGATGAGAAGATTTTTTAAGACAATGTAAAACATGTTAAGGACCAAAGCTAGTGATCATATTGATATATCAATGACATATTGTATATGAATATTTAACTAAGTCAATAATTGTTAAGACGATATATAAATATTAACACACGAAAGATGCAATTTAACTGTTACGGTGCTAAAAATGTGATCAATATTTGCCGCATTTTGGCTCTCATTCACATGAAGTAGAGAACTTGATCATGCCAATATGTAAATATTGTAAATTATGAAATAGTATTTTCTAATAAAAATTATATATACACAATTCTATTTTAAATGAGATTATATATTCATAATAGAATATGTACAATAAAACAGTAAATTTGCATTCATATGCTTACCCACATTATTAAAATGTAGAATAATTATATCTAAGATATACGTAATTTGTTTTTCTTTTTTTTTTTAATATTACGCGATTTATTAACACTATTATTGTTATAAATTATTATAAATTGTCTAAGATTAAAAGCAAAGTAAAAAGCGGTAACATAAGAAAGTACTCACCTCCAAAAGATCAGCCACAGTATCGGGTAAGTTGAATTCCCTGACAACGCGCAGTCGCACTTGCCGATTGATTTCATGTCGCGAAGAAAGTGGCAAGCTTATGGCCCGCTGACAGCTCGGTGATTGCTTCAATTTCTGCTCCCGCTTCAGCATTGCAGCCATCGTTGCAGAATCTGGCACTACAACAATCAATCAAGTTCATTATCTTCTATCAATTATCAATTAAATCTATCTATTATTTTATCTTTTAATCTCTATGTATATCATTCACAAATGAGAGAATCTCATTTACATATACATACACTCTATTCAATATTAAAGATATCGTTAATGTTTTTATTTTCTTATATAGCTTATATATCGACATAAAGTTAAGTTTTCGTGTCGAGATTATATATAATACCCAAGTTTTTATAGTATGTTAATTTTAGATTTTCGAAACATAATGGAATAGCGTAATAACTAAATGTCGTAATACCTGGAAATGCTGCAGCGAGAACATCAACACCAGCGGTACCCATGGCTCTTGGTTTCTCCTCAACCATGTACAGCGCATCCGGTATATCTGCCACGTATCGCGGCCTCCGTAATCTCACTAAATCAGCTTCTTGGATCATCTGTTCTTCCACCAAGGACTAATAACCAATAAATATAATTCATCAACATGTACATCGATAAATGTTTCTAGAAGTTTAAAAACGATTAGCATTACCTTAATCTCTTCATAATATGGCATGAATAGCCTTGGTCTCACGAAAAATCCGTTCTTTTTTCCGCCTCTTATCCAAGCATTCACCCGTAAATTATCCCTTTCGTCTCCTATCATGTGACTTGGCGGAGTTGAAACCAGTCCTCTCCTAATAGCCTGAAATTATTAAACGTAATGTATTAACGAGATATATAATTTTTTTTAATATTACGCGATTTATTAACACTATTATTGTTATAAATTATTATAAATTGTCTAAGATTAAAAGCAAAGTAAAAAGCGGTAACATAAGAAAGTACTCACCTCCAAAAGATCAGCCACAGTATCGGGTAAGTTGAATTCCCTGACAACGCGCAGTCGCACTTGCCGATTGATTTCATGTCGCGAAGAAAGTGGCAAGCTTATGGCCCGCTGACAGCTCGGTGATTGCTTCAATTTCTGCTCCCGCTTCAGCATTGCAGCCATCGTTGCAGAATCTGGCACTACAACAATCAATCAAGTTCATTATCTTCTATCAATTATCAATTAAATCTATCTATTATTTTATCTTTTAATCTCTATGTATATCATTCACAAATGAGAGAATCTCATTTACATATACATACACTCTATTCAATATTAAAGATATCTTTAATGTTTTTATTTTCTTATATAGCTTATATATCGACATAAAGTTAAGTTTTCGTGTCGAGATTATATATAATACCCAAGTTTTTATAGTATGTTAATTTTAGATTTTCGAAACATAATGGAATAGCGTAATAACTAAATGTCGTAATACCTGGAAATGCTGCAGCGAGAACATCAACACCAGCGGTACCCATGGCTCTTGGTTTCTCCTCAACCATGTACAGCGCATCCGGTATATCTGCCACGTATCGCGGCCTCCGTAATCTCACTAAATCAGCTTCTTGGATCATCTGTTCTTCCACCAAGGACTAATAATCAATAAATATAATTCATCAACATGTACATCGATAAATGTTTCTAGAAGTTTAAAAACGATTAGCATTACCTTAATCTCTTCATAATATGGCATGAATAGCCTTGGTCTCACGAAAAATCCGTTCTTTTTTCCGCCTCTTATCCAAGCATTCACCCGTAAATTATCCCTTTCGTCTCCTATCATGTGACTTGGCGGAGTTGAAACCAGTCCTCTCCTAATAGCCTGAAATTATTAAACGTAATGTATTAACGAGATATATATTTTTTTTTGAATAATTTAAAATATTTTGCAAGAAAAACACACACATATATATATACCTGTGCTAATGCTTCGCTATTCGGCGGCAATATATGATCTATTCTGACAAGCGGCAAAAGTTCGCTTAGTATCTCCCTTAATTCGATGTCGCTGAGATCTCTCTTCTTAATACCCTTTCTGGTCACGGAGTGCACGGTATGGCTAAGCAAATTGGGCTCTCGATCCTCCATTCGACGTACTAATTCGTATTCGCCCCATTTGAGCACTGCCTGCAGTACTTCAAGTTCGCTTGCTTGTAAAAAATGACTCTGTAATACATTCGCTAAATGGGCATGATCTAACTGATGGAGAATCGAGGACGAAGCAATCGGCTGAAATTCCTCCCTTAAGTAATGTAACGCTTGTCTATGCACCCATGCTGATCCGTGAGGTTGACTACCCCACCTGCACATATAACATAATTTTTTGTATGTGACAAACTAATATTCACAGAGAATCGATCAGTAATAAAAAAACATACTTGAGAACAGTCGGTAGCGATTCCAAGGTGAGATATTCCAAGATAAGATCCTCGCAACCTTGCGATAATATATCAAGCTCGAGAAATCGTCCGATTTGATACAATTCCATCGCTTCTTCCAAGGGACTCGGTCGCATTCGACCCGTATGTGTTAGAGCTTGAACCTATAAATTTAAACAAAAACATTAGTACTATATAAAAGTAATGTAAAAAATATTTTCATGCTTAATACTGAAATATTTACCTCCCCCAAGCTACCAGCGCTGTTTCCGCAACCACTTCCTCGCAATATTAATGACAAGTCGACGGTATCTAGATACACAGCGTGTAACAAGACTCTGGCATATCGCTTAGGTATTACACTTTCATCCAACACTATTCTAGTAGGTATATGAAGCGCCCTTTCTGTGTGATCCTCGCCCGATCTGGTCCGTCTTTGTATTAAATTTCTAAAGAAAGGAGATCTCGCGGAGAGTATCGCTTTATGACATGGCAGCTCTAATTTAGGGCGAAATCCGTACTCCGAACTTCCGCTATCCGGTCTTTGATAATCGCTGTCCGAGGTGAATACGAGAGCGGCGTCGGCATAATCGCCAGTATCCAGCAAATATCTGAGATCATGCTCCAATGGATTTGGAGTTCCAAATTCTTCACCGAGTCGCCGAAGTAGATTCGCTTCTAATGTTGCATCGTGCGGGCAGATATCACCAGTGTAAAGATACCGTAATAACGCTGAGAACATCTGCACTTCAAGATGCGGAGTTCTCAACTCCAAACATATTCTAGCACCATATCCTGCAATTTTTAACAAAATATGTTTACCATATGTGAGCAATAACAATGTCTTATATAACATTACACTTTATATTGAACAATAAAGAATTTATTATAAAGTGAGAAATTTTATTATTAAAAAGATTTTAAATTACAACATGTTTTATTATTAAATATGTACCAGGGCAACCAGCCAAGAGATCTCTAAAGTATGGGCATCTAGCAGAAAGCACGGCTCTGTGAACGGGAAAGCACGCTCCTCTATATACAAGATCCACATCGGAACAATGTTTGTAATCATATAACATTGACAGGTCTTGCTTGAAAGTAGCAGCTGGTGGTCTAGCTAGTTCAGCTTGAACATGAAGATCTTTCAATGCAGCTAATGCCTCATACTCCTCAAGCAGAGCTGTTGCTTCCAAGTGACTCCACGTGGACACCAAATCTCTAATAATTCTACCATGATCACATGCTTTAGAAGAGCGGCGTCTCCTAATAAATTTCTTGCGTAACGTTGCAAATCCTGTCATCTTCTTCTTTTTCTCTCTATACATGAATAAACAACTATAGGAAATTTGATGTGCGATCACATTTGTAACTTCCGTCTTTGAATAATTCTCTTTCTTTACTTATATGTTAAGATTCGAATTAAAATATAATATATTCTAAATTAAGTATTTCTTTTATTTTATATATATTATATCTTTTTACGTTTCTTATTTTGGATCTATTTTAAAATAGTCATTAATCAAAATTATATAGACATATTATATATAAAATATGTAAGCTAAATAAAATATTTCTGTTATTTAGAAAGTTATAATTAAATATAAAATTATATAAAGTTATAGTTATGTTTTTTAAAAAGCAATAGCAGTGAACAGTAATGAATAGCAATGAATTATATAAGATATTGATAATGTACCTAACTGCAATGCCATGTTGTTCTGGACTACTTGACGCTGAGAGTCTAGCTGCTTGGACCGAATCTCCACCTACGTTGGTGATGCTTGATGATGCAGAAGCACCCATTCTATGTGTCATGTGAGAGGCATCTCCACGCTGTCTTCTCATAAACCAGGAATCCCTTTTATCGGTACTATCTATACTTCTTATGCGTCTGCGTTGCAACACACACGGTGTCAAAATACGAAGTACATTCATTGCTTACCCAGACAACAGCCTAAAATAAATTTATCTGATAACAGTTTAATGTTAGGGCATGACATAGTTATCGCAAAATTTAAAAATTCATGCACAATATATATTTTATAATATAATTTTAAATATATACTATAATCAAACTGATTCGATTTAATGCAAAAACAAATAATCTATATATTGTATAATATACCAAGTAAATAATAATCTTTTATTTATTATAACTCATTCTTAAATAAATCTTAATTATGTATCTATATTTGTCTTTTCTTTTAATGTTTTTTAAACAGTTATACTTCATCATCAATTCTCAGATATGTAGAATTATATATTATTATTATTAAATTTTTATTCTATTCTTCAAATGTGTTTGAGCAAATTATTCAAGTAAATAAACAGATTAATTTATTTTGAACAAAAATTTTGACTATATCAGAGCATAATAAAAGTAAGCACAAGCATTCAAATGTATAATAAAAATTGTTTAAATTAATTTGAATGTGTATATATTATTTGTTAAAATAATTAACACTGATGTGTTCGAGCGAAAATATGTTTGAGTGCGTAAACGGGTCTTTAAATTAAGATCGAGCAATGGAGTAGAGATTGACATATTGATAATGCATTGCATGGCAACAGATTTGCGCGAATCTCTGAAAAGGTATCACTATCCGAACATAATAAGAGGAAAACAAGTTCACGAAAAGATCTCTCTGAGTTCGCGAGAATTAAATTATGCTGCATGAAAAGATATATATATATATATATACATTTACACGGTTCTCCGTTTGACATACATGTCAAAGCTAAGATAGCAAACGCACAATACAAATAAAGTGCGACGGGCGCGTTATGTTAGTCAACGATAATGCATGACGTACGAGAACGACACAGGTTCACTCACCTTCGCGTTCACGGGAAGGAAAGGAAAAAAAAAATATTGAAAACGCATGTGATATATAAACGGAACGCGTGAACGCGATAACGCTAATGAACGCGGGATACACATACAAAACATCGCCACCGCTGCATTCGCGACGAACGAAATCCGGGACGGAGAGGGTGGGAGACGAACGCCCGACGTCGTCGTCGTTACCTGGGTCTCCGGGACTGCTACCTCTCGTATCCATATTATTTGCGATCACGCGCGACACTCGGCCGTACAACAAACTGGCACGGATAATCATCATCACAAAGCACGACGGCCATGTTTATAGCTTACGCGAGTGAGGGTATCCTGTGTGCGTGCGCGCGTGTGTGTATATTGTGCGTGTGGTAAATAAAAGTGAAGCGAGAGTCAAGCATGGCGCCCTCCTTCTAACGGTGTGCGGCTCGAGAGCTCGAATCGAACGAATCGATTACGCGACGATTCACGTCACAGAACGGACGTTTCGCGTCGTCGCTCGTCAACGCTGTCGTCATCGCGTGCTCCATGACGTTTGATGCGCGACGAGCAACACCGAGCGATGCATCATCTCGGGGGATGACTCGCGGCCGATCGTAACGAACGATTATTCGTTTATGACAAGCGTTAAACTTTTCGTGTTTTTAATTTACGTTTGTAACATTTCTAGGAGAGAACAGTTGTTTTACGAGATTATTTCGCGACGGAGAAACATCTCGACGATGATCGAGGACACTATTCGGAACTCTGAACAGATCAATCGCGCATAGCTTTTTACACTGTGACGTCATGGGATTAATGTATCGCGGTAATTTTCTACCCCTCACGTCGATCAACAAAATGTCCCTTCAAGAGAAAACGCGAAAAAAGATCTTTTTTTTTTTTATATTTTCATTGCATTAAAGTTAAATAAAATCAGTTTAACTTATTACATTTAACGAGATTGCGACAATCTGTCCAATTATTTGTCGAAGAATACATATATATATACATTCCATACATAGTACATATATATACATATATATAAGTGGCTAGTTTTCTCCCTCTCTTTATACTTATCTATTATTTGATATTTTTTTCGTCAATTATATAATATATATTATCATTTCTTATATGAATATATTAAACTAATATAATCTTATATATATACAATTGCGAAACAAATTATATGAAAAAAAAAACTCAAGCACCATATTTTACATGTATACTTATATAAAAATATATAAGGAAATGAATTTTTTCTTAACATTATTGTACAAAACTAGAAGTACGGAGAAAATATATAAAGTATATATAAAATGGTTATAAAGTAAATTTAGAGTCTTGATTGCATACCACCAGATACCACTATGGTTTCACCAGTAATGTAAGAAGCATCGCTACTTGCTAAAAAAGCGGCTACACTTCCAATCTCATCTGACATTCCCAATCTTTTCATATTAATATGTGATATAGCAACATTGTAGTTGTCCTCTGATTCGTACAACTAAAACCATGATAAATTCAAATATAAGAAGTTATCCTTCAATAAAACAACAGATTGAACGATTTAGAAATGATTATGGAAAAATACCGGTTTTGAAAACTTAGTCTTTATTATCCCTGGTGCAATACAGTTTACACGAATCCCATCAAATGCAAGTTCTTCTGCAGTAGCTTTAGTTAGACCCAATAAAGCAGTCTTGCTAACTGAATATATACCTAGTAACTAAAATGTTATATTGATAAGATAATTTCTTATTATGAAGTTTTTTTATTATAAATAGAGGATATATAAAAATAGGAGCAAACATTTTTTTCAATAAACTCACATTAAAAGGCGCATATGCAGCAATTGAAGATACGATAATAATAGAAGGTGATTTACTGCATTTAAGAAGTGTCAAAGATTCTTTCATAAGCAAGAATGTAGACTTGACATTGATATCAAAAATTTTGTCCCATATTTCCTCAGTGCTATCTAATACGGGGCCAACTGCTGGGTTAACAGCTGCATTAGATATCAAAATATCCAAACCTCCAAAATTTGCTTTGGTCTGCAATTTTTTACAATTTTATCCAAACTTTTTATATGTATTGATATATAATTATATTTAGATGATAAAACAATCTACTGATACTAATTGGTAAAAAAATGTATATGTTCAAAAAATTGAAACGTGGTTTTCTAAGAAAAAAGGAAATTATTACACGCATATATATGTGTGTATATAGAAAAATAGCACTTGTTATAACTTACTTTTTCAAACAAATTTTTTCTATCTTCTGTCTTTCCCACATGGCAGACAGTACCTGCAACTTGTAATCCCTCGGAATGAAGTTCTTCTACAGCCTTTTTCACATTCGATTCTTTACGACTGCTGATCATTACTTTAGCACCTTCTTGTGCTAAACGTTTCGCTATGGAAAATCCTATTCTGTGGAAGTTCAAACCATAACCTAAGCATAGTATATTCAAAATGTTATACAACTAATTTTCGCAAGAACATAAGAATTTCTTCTTAGAATGACATTGACATATTGTCTCATATTGTGCAGAATGTTCGAATTATAATTCCAAATATGATTTTCTTTTATTACCCCTCTGTAGACGCTGTCACGATCGCGACTTTTCCCTCCAATCGGTTGCATTTTACCGAGGAAGTTACATTAGTACCAAAATTTCGGACACTTTGATTTATTGCAGTACGCAACATCGTGAAAAGTATGATACACAACGTTCTTCGTGATGCGGCAAGTTAGCAGATTAATTGGAAGTCACGATAAATTACTGTGACTTTGAATCTGATATCATGCTATAAATATATAGATATTAGATACGGTTATAAAAAATCGACACATCTAGGCTTTATTGTAAAGATTTAAATAAAATCGATGCAATCTTTTAAACGTGCAAAATAATTTGAGCTAATGTATATAGAAACAAGATGGCATATGATAGTAAAATTGTCATCATTATTAAAATGTCAAATGCATTTAGAATATCATTTCAGGACCACACAACTCTTAACATACCAAGTTATTTTCATAGAATATTACAGAAGATTTGCGAAATTATCTCCTCCTTTTTCTCTTTTAAATTTTATATTTGACTACACAATTTATACACACATCTATAGAACTTTGTTAACAATAAAAAATTTATGAAAATGTTATTGTAACATAATATTTAACATTTTCTCAAAAAACACTTGGTGGTTTTTTAAATACAATCAAAAGAGAAGAAAAGAGGGAATAACTTTTTTTGGACTGATATAATAGTTCAAACCGTTTTCCACTTTCATTTCTGACATATATTAATTTCCTTTACATTTTCTATAAATAATATTTTTATAAAATAAATAGCAAATTTCTATCAGATTGTTTTGTTCTTTTTTGCATTCTGAATATGCACTCTTAGATACAATACTTTTCTTTCAAGAACTCTGTGAAATTTAATTATCAAGTCACTTATTCCAAATTATATTCTTTTTAATGTGCAGCATTTGTTAATAAACAATTCTATTCTTATAAGTTCTTTGGACTTGCATATGTATTATAATTCTTGCAATTTTAAATAGACATTTTTCATTCTTTCCATTCATTTAGTATTTCAAGAATTAATATGTCTGATGGCACATAACATTTGCTAACATAACATGTAGTAATATAAAATAATATAGAACAAGTAGAATGTCTCTATTCTACTTTATAGAAATCATTTCAATGTCGGTATTCGATATTATCGTGATTTTGTTATCGAGTTTGGTTAAAAAATTGTCCATTATTTATCAAATACATCGTTTTCATGTATTTTTCAAAATGACTAGATTAATGCATGACGGAACTTTTTTCACTAAACAGTAAGTACGATGTGTGATAAGTGATAACAAAGAAATCAAGCAAGCGAATAATTCACATTCATAGTAAACGCGTACAAGAAAATTGAGAATAAAAAGTATACAATATACGCTTTCCGATTTCTTATAAATCTCACTACTAATTTTTGTATATATATAATATATATATATATATATATATATATATATATATATATATATATATATATATATATATATATATATATATATATATATATATATATATATATATATATGTGTGTGTGTGTGTGTGCGTGTGTGTGCGTGTGTGTGTGTGCGCGCGCGCGCGCGCGTGCGTATATGTGAGTGTGTGTGTTATAACATGCACATACATACATACATAATCGTTAAAAATATCGTTACATATCGCGCAAATAGAATTAGGCTCGTCCATGTGAATTCGACTGGATCCGATATACTATCTACATGAGATTAGCAAAAACATTATATAGTTCGCGCGATTTCATAAAATAAATGTTTGCATAATCACCTAAAAATATTTGTTTCGTTATATTTAAGATATTCTCGTATTCAAACAAAATAACATCCGTGCCGAATACATTTGTAACATCCACATATCACATCGATCACTCACGATATCGCCGACGTCGGTGACATGCAGTTTCTCTGTCCTATCTCGGTTTTACTCGCGTTATTTGTTCACGGCACGGTATGCATAATACGATAAATACACACCTCATCCGCATAATCCATAATTCGCAGACATAAAACTTTAAAAAGCACCATTATGTACATGATGTGTATAGAGATGATAGTTTCGCACTACAGTATTTACAAAATGAAAGTAACCGCGCGTAATGTATATATAGCACTAAATACATCTTTAATCGTCGTACATATATTTCTTTCTCGGGAAAAATCGTGCATTAATTCAAAGAAATGCCTTGTATCCACGAGCTGAGATCGCTAGTGTCCTCGCAACTAAGACTCAACGCGTGCTTTTCGCTCTGTTTGACACCCAAGAGCAATTCAGACGCCGTTCGGCCGGTCAAATATGCTCCGTGTACCGTGCTGTAGAACGATGAATGTGTATGTTCACCCGCGAATGCCACCAAAATTTTAGCCGTTCCGTCCGTCTCGTCTTCCGCTTTCTCCTGGATCAACGGCTCGGCCAAACTTCTGATGTCTAATTGACTCGCTCCGACAGCCATCGCAGTGTAGGAACCCTGTGTGTAGGGTTGCGAGTGCCATGTGGTGCGCAGACAGCTCTTCGGGGTCGGTACGAAGGGATCGTTGAGGAACCGTCGCAGAATCGTCGTGCACACTTCCGCCACCTCTGTAGTGCTTAGTTTCTCCATGTATTCCGCCGCGCGACCGGATATCCAACCGAGCAGCAACGTATCCGAGATTTTGATGAACGAATATATCTTTCTGAACCAGGTCTTGCCAATATCCTGCTTTTCCGCTTCGGATAATCGCTCGTCGTCCCATAGGAGCATCACTTCCGATACGCCAGGATTCAGGAAAGGTCGTTCGTATTCGAGAAATATTTTATTCACTGTACCGAACATCAGTCTATTTATCGCTTCGAGTTTATAAGTCGGCAATGATGGTTCAAACAAGTCTGTAGCTGTCCTTTTTAAAACGCCCAACGGCAATGTACATACTACGTGCTCCGCGGTAATTGTCTTTCCATTTTCACATTGTACTTCTATAAGGCTATTCGATTTAGAATCGGAGTTTCTTGTAGGATTGATGCCTTCCTGGGGACGCCACCTACAAGTAATAGGCTAATTTATAACACTAGTGCATATCATCTAACACATTTACCATATAATTAATTACTACAAGACTCACCTAATCTTTGTCACGACATGCCGAGTAAGAATACAATTCTTTGGTATGTGCTTTGAAACTGGTTCCAATATAGCACTGTATCCATTTGGAAGACTAATATTTCCACCTTGAAGCTCATCGTAGGAGCCCATTTCCAGGAGATCCACTTCATCCATGCTGTCGCAGCCTGTAACACAGGTCTCCCTCTTGAGTAGACAATCGAAGATCAATTGTCTCACTCGTCGTTGTTCAAGTGGTAAGGACGAAAGGTATATCTCCGCTTCCAGTGCAATGTGTGCCCCTGCGCTTGTTATACCGTCTGGCGGACTATATGTGCTTAGAAAGTATTCTTCGCATCGTCTCAAGAAGCATACATAAGCTTCATAAATCTCCCGCAAGACGGGAAACGGTAACTGTTTCCCATCCTCCAAAGCAGCCACTACTTTATGGGGTTTCGGCACATGTACAATATCTATTAAACCGTTCGCCATTGCTAGCTCAAACATGGGATTACCTAGTACACCATGGATCCAATTTGCCCCTAATTCAACTTTTTCATTGCCTAGGCAAAATGGACAAAAAGAAAAAATGAAAAATTGTATTATTTATTTTCTATCATTTCTTTTTTAAATAACGAGAATTGACAATATAATTACTTTAAAAATTAACTTTGCCAGAATAATTGATAAAGTTATCTTGTATAAAATTATAAATTCTGTTGTGATTAACATTTTATATGCGTATATGTGTATATATATTTCTAATTTCCTTACATCATTATTAATTCATATTACAAATTTCGAAAATAAATAATATCTTTAAACATTTTAATATATATTATAATGATTATAATTGCAGAGTACGTCGCATTCTATTATAAGAGCAAATAAATTTGAAAGCAAGTCACACAAACATCGTCCAGGAGAGGTTACGTCAACCGTACCGATTTGAGCGGCAACGATTCGTCCGCCTATACGTCCGCGCGCTTCGACGATAAGAAAATCCATCTCGCTATTCTTTAACAAATGAGTTGCCGCCGATAATCCGGCCATACCGGCACCAATAATCAAAATCTTGCATGAGAGTCGATCATCCTCCGAATTATTTGTGGAGTCCGCCATGTTTATCACATATGACCACGCATACGCATTACCAGAGAGAAGAATGAGAGTCGCCACGCTGCCGTTTTTCGTGTAACGCTTTTTCTAGGTCGTACACTAGTCATAGTTTTTGGACATATTTTACTCAAAAAAATATTGTTCAAACAACGAATTTCTATGGCCATTCTTGAAAAACGGATTCTATTATTATTCAGAGAAAAAAATATATCCCTAATAAATTTTTGCTTGTGATTCATCGTGTCAGTTATTCAAAGTTGTTCATAATATTGCCTTCATCGTGAAGAGAAATTCTATACATTTTCGACGGAAAACGAATAAAACGAAATGAATCATTGTACTTATAATACAATAGAAAACAGATCACAAATGAGATAAAAATAAATCGCAAAAGATATGTGATTACAATTCTTATAATGTTTGTTGTGTTTGCTAATAATACAATTATGTTGAAAATTATGTAATGCTGGAATTAATAAATAACGGTAAAATCACAAAACTGTGCTAGTCACAATAAATCACAATAAAATAAAAATTGTTTTATCAAAACTGTATTCGCTCTGCCATTTATGTTTATATTTTCGAAAATGTAGAATGTTAAGAATGGGAAAGAGAGGTATTTTTCCTCCTACAAATTTCTCCATCATAAAGCACTGATCGTGAGAGTATGGCTGCGTTCCGTTTCACGCATTGAGCGCATAGATCGCATGGAAATCTATAGTTCACGTAATGCCCGTATCAGACTACGCATTGAAGATTGAGATTCAAGATTCAAGATTGAAAT
>NW_021848419.1:977710-989354 GCF_003651465.1 Formica exsecta
CCCCACACGAAGAAGAAGAAGAAGAAGATTTCGGCTGCGTTCCGTTTCACGCATTGAGCGCATAGATCGCATGGAAATCTATAGTTTACGTAAAGCCCGTTCTACATTGATCGCATGTCGCCAGTCGCAAGCAAATCGACCAATCACAGTCGATTATTCGACGGAATAATCGACTGTGATTGGTCGATTTGCTTGCGACTGGCGACATGCGATCAATGTAGAACGGGCTTTACGTAAACTATAGATTTCCATGCGATCTATGCGCTCAATGCGTGAAACGGAACGCAGCCGAAATCTTCTTCTTCTTCTTCTTCGTGTGGGGAGTTGGCACCGACGAGTACTCGTCACACGGCCATAAACAGGTTTACAGAGAAACAATAAGATATAGCACTCAAAAAGGGTAGCATCATTGTAGATATAGCACTCAAAAAAAGGGTAGTATTATTGTAGAAACGCAATCAATAGATATAGCACTCAAAAAAAGAAAAATATTCATAGAGTAGCAATTAATAGTGTAGTAAAAATAGAGTCCAGCCGAAATCTATTTATAATATACTGTTGCATCCGCGGATCGCTATCGATTAATCTCGAAGCGCGACACAACTGGTACTCGCGACTATGATTTTCTTTCTCACTTCCTCTGGACATGTTTTTCTTTCGAGAACAATAGGCATTTCCCTTCCATTTATATATGTTCTAAGATTAAAATCAATGGCAAAATTTTTCACTTTTCCCCACTTGTACATGTACACGGTTTACGCTTGTGTGCGTATCCCCTCTACATGCCACACGCGCTGGCAGCAGGCACAAAAACGCAAAACTTGCATCACTGCCCTAGGCCCTAGGCCCTATACTCTATCCAAAAAGAGAATGATCTCGGTTCGCGCATAAGCGGGCAAAGTGGGGAGAACGTGGCGAGATACTCAATACCGTATACGTGTTGTTGGCCCGAATACATGACCCACCCCAGATCATTACGGCCATTTAAATATTAAGAATACGAATACAAGAATAGGCATCAGTCGTGTCGTCACGTCGTCACGTCTTCAGTCGTCAGTCGTCAGTCGTCAATCGCAACGGTAGCCGATAGTACATAGTGCGTATTTAGCTGCGAGGTGTATATCCGATCGCGAATAGAACCACATACACTAACATTTGACGCTTTTAGCATTTTCGAATTGACAATTCGCCATTACGCACGCTCCCGCTATTCTTCCGTCTCTTTCTGGCCATCGGTGTCTCTAGATCTTGAAACGTTAGTCGTGATACGTAACTGGGAAAACACGTGCGAGAGAAAAGCCAGGTATTACAACTCCTCAACGAGGACAACGATGCTTAGTAAAAAAACTAAGTCTAGGAAGAAGACGGCAGCCGCCGCGTCCTCCGCGACAAACGTCCCGTCCTCCACAACAATCGCCGCCTCGTCGTCGTGGAGTAGTATGCAATCGCCGCCGAGCACGTTGACGCCGATCGTCAGCCGACAGCCTGGCAGCCCGCTCAGCCTCAGCGATCGGGCATCTTACATCGAAGCGATACGTTACCTCGAATGTGAGAACTCTCGGTTGAAGCGGGAGATGCAAACCACCCAGGAAACCGTCACTCGGGAGATATCCAACATCGAGGCCGTGTATAGCCTCGTACTCTCTAACAAGCGGAAGCTGCTCGACGAGGCGGACACGGAACGCGTCAAGCTCGAGCTCAATATCAAACGCTTGCGGGATGATAACGGAGATCTCAAGAGCAAGTAAGGCCCAGTTCCACAACTTACTTTAACCGAAGTTTAACTCGTTAATGGAAAATTCACATTACGTTTGATGACCGATGTATCCAATCGGACGTCATACATTGTACATCAAATGCAATGTGAATCCTCCATTAACGAGTTAAACTCCGGTTAAAGTAAGTTGTGGAATCGGGCCTAAGTGATACTATATAAAGCCTGCGGCACACGGTACGATTTTTCGTACTGATTTTGTTAATTGATTCGTTGCGTGCTGTTTAGCGAAGTATTCTACTTGTTCCAATCATAAGAGTGTTACCAGTTTTGGCGTCACACGTGCAGATTATCTTAGGCCCGTCTACATAGGACGCAACACGCCAGACGCAAGCAAAATCGACCAAAAATATAGTACCGAACCTATTATCAAAAACTAGCATGCTAGCCAGTGATGCCAGCACGCACAGCAACACGCAGCACATAATATTTCAAGTTGCATAGCCATTATAATTGCTAGCAAAATGTCTCGCATGCGATCTAGTATGCAAAATCGTACCGTGTGCCGTAGGCTTAATATTTTTTCACATTATTTCTTTACTCGCGAAATGGGTAGGAAAGTAAAATGGCATTAATAAGAATTGTATTAATATTGACAGATATTGGCACAATTGACAGTAAATGTATTTATATCAGAGATAATTATTTTACTAAAGAAAATAAATGATATATGTTTGTGATTTAATGCGTATGACTAACATTTTTATTTTACGTATGTTTTCCAGATTGGAGAAGAAAACAAAGGATTTGCAGATAGCAGAGCGAAATGCAATAATACATGAAAAACGCAGTGATTTGCAATCGCCGGCGAAACTTACTGAGAAAGATCAAGATTCGAAGAAGGAAAGTGATCGATCGAAAGCATTGCTCGACGCTCTGAAACACCAGGAGAAGGAGCGAATCGATTTTGCAAACGTTATCATATCACGTGTCTTGTGTATATCGTGGGAAAAACCTATAGAGGGAAGAATATTTCTGCCGCAAACGGCAGCATACACGCAAACACAGAGACTTTTGGACTTTAGCGATATTATCAATCAGGCATTGATGGAGATTTTATGCATATTCTCGAGAGAGGAAGATCCTTTGAAAGACATCACAGTAGACACATCATCCGACCGTGAAGACAGTCCGAATAGCCAAGCGAGTCCTTTGATAAGTCCTGCTGTGGCTCCTTCATTTTATCAATTACCGACTATACCATTATTCATAGGCGACAGCTCATCACAACCGAAAAGTTTTACTTATTTATTAGATTGTTATTCAAGAATTGCAATTGAAGAAAGAAATCATGAAGAGGTACGTACATACACACACTTCAAAATTAGACAAGATTTTGTTAAATTAATTTATATTTATATATTTTATAGCAATCCAGTGTACCTCCTCTTTCCGATGTACTGACAATTTTGAGAGCGCAATGTGTTCAGTATTCCAGTCTTGTTCTACAAGGGTTGATCGGCATTTGCCAAGCTGCTGTTATACCTAAGTGCACCATTCATCTTCTCTATCCGATATTATCGCAAAACTTACCTCGGGGCTATCTTTGCGAGCTCGTGGTTAGGACACACACGAATCCGAACACATTCAATAAAATTTTCACTCCAGTCTTGCAAGGTCTGTATCTCGCGATGCAGCAGACGAGCTTGAGCTTGGACGACAATATGCATAGACCGATCGAGGCGCTAGGCGAACTGATAGAGATTCGCTGTGGACCAAGCGGCAATATACGTCCGATTTGCCGTCTGATAACGAATCAAGTTCAATTCTTGCCTGACGTGACATCTGCAGCCGGTAGAGAGCTCATAAAGACCTCGTTTCTGGGACCGTTTCTCTCGCTATCGGTATTTGCCGAAGAACAACCGAAAATGATGGAATTCTTTAGCGGAGATTATCAGATAGATGTAGCGAAAGAGTTCTTCCTGCAGTACCAGTTGGAGATTACCAGACAGTCGTTGCACAAGATATTTGATGCGATACTCGCGAATAGCAACTGCCGCGATGCCACTCTTGCATACTTGGCAGCGTTGCTACGTCACAACGAGAAACGCGCGCAAATACAGACGGAGGAGGACAGTTCGTTCTTGGCCGGAGATGGATTTATGTTGAATCTACTATCGATTTTGCAAATGCTCTCTGTGAAGATCAAACTGGACACTGTAGACCCGCTGTATCCATTTCATCCTTCCAGCTTCGTCGAGATAAAAAACGATACAAGACTGAAACTCACTTCGCAAGAAATTGCAGAATGGCAGCAATATTTGGAGAGTACACATAAGTAGACAGAACCGAACTTTTCGACACAATGTTGGTTCCTCACGCTGCATTATCATCACATTGCGCTGTTACCGGCATTGCAAAACTATCGGAGAAAACTGTCGGCCTTAAAGGATTTACAAAAAATGCTCTGCGAACTGCAAGTCACAGAACCCCAATGGAGAGATAGTCCTATAGCAGAGCACAATAAAGACTTGATCAAAGAATGGAAGCAACAGTTGAAGCGATTGGTTAAATCCACATCATGTACGACAACAGGTGTGAATCATTGCATCCTTTTGAAAAGATGCTTACACTTTTATATATCGGTCGCCGAGTTTCTGCTGAGTCTTCTAACGCAGACTGCTTCGAGTAATCCTCTTCCTGAACTTCCGTTGCTTCAAGAAATTACGTGCAAATTCACCGCATTACCGGAATGGTATATGGAAGACATAGTGGAATTCTTGTTATTCACATTCAAGTAAGTTTTTACTAAATTATCAAGTCTCACAATTATACATAATGCTTATCTGTAGTTTATTTAGTAATTATAACTGCATTTTTTTATTTGCAGATACTACAAGCTTTCTCAAGTAAACTGGAATGAAGTGGATAAATCGCCGCTTATCACTTTGTTACTCGTCGTTGTGTGTACGCCACATTGTATACGAAATCCGCATCTAATCGCAAAAATCATCAAGCTTCTTTATAATATATATTTGTTATATAAGGATCAGGTTACGTTGAAATCAGCTTATAAATTGAAAATGGAAAACACTTTTGGCCATAAAGTCATGGCACATCCTATATCCAAGACATTTCTGGCGTTGTCTCTCATGAAATTTTGTACCGACGTTGAACTCATTGACACTAATTCCGAATTTGAGGACAAGTTTACAATACGTTATCACATAAGTGTGATCTTAAATTGGATGTGGGATAATCCGATGCATCGAGCGTCTATCGTCAATGAGAGTAATAACGGCAAGCACTTCGTCAAGTTTATCAACATATTGATGAATGATACTACTTTTCTGCTGGAGGAGGCTCTGGAATATCTGAACTATATACTTGAGATGGAGGAATTTATGTCCGACACTATCGCATGGAATGCTGTTTCGCACGAGGAACAACAATCGAGCACGAGACAGCTGGTGGCGGACGAGGAAAAAGTCAGATTTTCTCTTAAATTAGTCAAGGAAATAGTTGCTATGTTTCATTATTTAACGGTCGACATTAAGAAACCATTTCTACGACCAGAATTAGTCGGACGATTGTGTGCCATGCTGAATTCTAATTTGCAACAGTTGTGCGGACCTAAGTATGAAAATTTGAGAGAGAGAAAACTGGAAAAATACGGATGGCAACCAAGGACTTTACTCAGTCAGTTGGTTGATATATATTTACATCTTGACTGTGATGATTTTGTGGCTGCTTTAGCCAGTGATGAAGTGAGTATCTTTTATAATATATTATATATAGGGTGTCCGGTAAAGATTATGCCAACGTTCATAAGCGAGTAGAGCATAGTAAACTGAACAGAAAAGTCCCGTAACATTTTTGTTCTATAACGCTTAATAAAGGAGTTATTATTGAATATATAAAATCTGGTCAATCTGCGCCGACTTTTAGCCGGATGCACGTCGGTGAGCTGCCCGCCTGGTATTGTGCGTTGCCGTAGTGACAGCGCTCACCGCTCACGCACACTACCAGACACGCGGCAAAAGATCGGCGTTGATTGGCAAAATTTACTCAATAATAACTCCTTTATTAAGAGTTATAGAAATAAATGTTACAGGACTTTTCTTTTTAGTTTACTTTGTTCTACTCACTCACGAGCGTTGGCAAAATCTTTACCGGACACTATATATTACACATATATGTATACCCAGTCAGCCACGTCTGTTCTAACAGATATTGCCAAGTGCTTGCTACAAACTTTGCCAGATCTTGCTCGATTTTTGCCTCCACCCTGCCGAAAATGGTCGATTAAAACCGATTAAAACATAATCCGTTTTAATCGGTTTTAATTGGTTCAATCCGCGCCCGGATTAAAAAGTAATCGATTTTAATTCCGAACGAACTATAATCGGTTTTAATATCGCTTTCGCGGATTATTTCCAATCTAAAATCATTACATTCTAATCCATATTGTTGTCAATCCAAATAAACACAAATAATCGAATGGATATTGTGGCTGCCATAGGTCGTCACATTAAGCACAATCCGCAATACAATAGTGCGACCCGCAACTTGGCGGACACGCACTCGCGTGTCTGCGCGTAGTTCCGGGCGGCGCCGCTACGCGGCGAAGGTCGAGCGAGCCTACCTGGAAGTAGAAAGCGGCCAGGGGGGGGTTATAAGGCGAACCCTCTGCGGAGAATTCGTATATTTGTTTTTAACAACTGAGTTTCAATTGCAGAAACACCGATTCAATAATTAATTGTGACTCATGATAACAGCAAATCCGACTTCACGCGTATTGTGCTTAATGTGACGACCTACGGCAGGCACAATATCCATTCGCTTATTCGTGTTTATTTAGATTTACAACAATATGGATTAGAATGTAATGATTTTAGATTGGAAATAATCCGCGAAAGCGATATTAAAACCGATTATAATTCGTTCGGAATTAAAATCGATTACTTTTTAATCCGGGCGCGGATTGAACCGATTAAAACCGATTAAAACGGATTATGTTTTAATCGGTTTTAATCGACCATTTCCCGCAGGGTTGTTATCAAATTGCTTACTGGGTATACATGTATGTATATATATAAAATTCATTTTTGCAGCATTTGTTTTGTAACGAGTTATTCACCGACGCTGCGAATAAACTAGAAAGATCCGCCATTAAAACTACGACGGAAATTGATAGGTTCGTAGCTCTCGCTGAGCGTGCGGCAGTAATCGCAAGAGACAATCGTGCGCGTGGCGACGCTCCTGAAGAATTTCGGGATCCATTGATGGACACTCTTATGGAGGATCCAGTCAAGCTACCGTCTGGTATTGTTATGGACAAAGCAGTTATCATTAGACATTTACTCAACAGTGCCACGGATCCTTTCAATCGGCAGCCGCTTAGCGAAGATATGCTCACGCCAAGTAAGTACATGTACTGTTCATATTTTTTTCTTTTTTGATAAAGTCAAGTTTCTTTTAGTTTAAATATTGGTAACATTTCATAACAATGCATTTTCATATACATAAATATATTAGAAAAATATTTGATGTGTCATAGATAATATAGTTTTTGACTGTCCTTTAAAGTCTATCGTATTGAAATTTTTTAATATCTTATGCCTTATGCCGATTTTAAAATATGTATTTAAATTATTGTAAGTTTTTTTATCCATGTAGAAATATAATAGTAGTGAAACTATCAAAATTAGAAAAAAAACATTTTTCTTATGTTTATATTAAGTGAGCATTTTGTGTTAAGCGAACGGATGGAAGTGACCATATATATATAAGTGGACGGGTCAAGACGACTGCTCAGGAACGAATTGCAGCATAATATAGACAAAACTCTATCTATATATAGGCTACGTTCCAAAACGGTGTAAAATTTCCTCTCCGAGTAAAATTTTACTCGATGGTCGGCCTGGAACCAATCAGAAACGCTCAAAAAAATTTCGAAACGGCCAACGAGTAAAATTTTCCTCGAAGAGTACATTTTGGAACGTAGCCATAATATATCTATGATATAGATAGAGCTTTATCTACTTCTTCTTCTTCTTTCTTTTATGGCTGGTTGGGCATTAGTCGCCCATACACCATTGTTTCTTATGGGTTTGTAGAATATAAGCAAAACTCCTCTAAGAGAGGAGGGAGTCCAAAAAAAGGTCCAGACAAAGGACATACGCAGCACGCAAAAACACGTCCGAACCCGACACGTTGTCAGTCGGAACTAGAGCTTTATCTATCTTTATCTATCTATGCTAAATATTGAAAAGAGATGCCAAATAAGATAGATTTGTTATTGGCTCTTGCGGCCTTTCGCAATGCATTATGGATTCTTGGATGACATACACAGTTTCAATATATGATTAAAGGCACTTGCACAATGCTAGGTAATAACGATAGCGATAGGCGATATCCAATGAGAGCACTGCTTTTTCGAAAATGCAGGGCTCTCATTGGATATCGCCTATCGCTATCGCTATTGCCTAGCATTGTGCAAGTGCCTTTAATCATATATTGAAACTGTGTACGTCATCCAAGAACCCATGATGCATTGCGAAAGGCCGCAAGAGCCAA
Source organism: Formica exsecta (assembly GCF_003651465.1). Classification (NCBI taxonomy): domain Eukaryota; kingdom Metazoa; phylum Arthropoda; class Insecta; order Hymenoptera; family Formicidae; genus Formica; species Formica exsecta. The sequence goes on from NW_021848419.1 coordinate 986,004, forward strand.
TAACAAATCTACCTTATTTGGCATCTCTTTTCAATATTTAGCATCTCTTTTCAATAGCGACTGTGCACACGCCGATTCTTTGCAATGCATTATGCCCGTATCAGACTACGCATTGAAAACTGAAGATTGAAGATTAAAGATTGGAATTTGACTAATTAGAACAAAAGGGACTAAAATTTCTTTGTCCTGATTGGTCAAATTTCAATCTTCAATCTTCAATCTCAATCTTCAATGCGTCCTATACGGGCTTTAAGCCCGTGTCACACTACGCATTGCGGATTTGGATTACGGACTGCGAATCGTCAATCATCCAATCAGATCCTTGGCTACTTCGTTCTGATTGGATGGATGACGATTCGCAGTCCGTACTCCAAATCCGATCCGAGTTCGCAATGCGTAGTGTAACACGGGCTTTATGGGTTTCAGGATGCTCCTGACTTAACCTTACTTTATATAACCTTAGGATCACCTAAAATCGGACCGTGGCATCTCTCAGGTTTCTCTCTGCCAAATATTATATCACCGAGAAATGTCTGATTCACTTGTCCATAAAAGTTTGGAATTATTGAACTACGGAAAAGATCCACATAAAGGTTAGTTTATTAAGAGACTGTGTTACATTTGAAAATTGACGTGATGGAAATATTTTTCATATATGATAATTTGTAGAACAAAAGAAAAGGAAAAAACGTAAAGACACCAGATATAAAGGAGTTTTGGATCTAATTCCCACTAAACACAGGATCATCTCCAAATACGATAAAACAGGTTAACAATCATTTTTAATCATCTTTAAGCCAATTGCACAATTTAAAAAATAAATTTTGTATATAAATATATTATAAATTATAAAATATCATATATATATATATATTATAGTAAATTATTTATTTACTGTTATATATATTTAACTAATATTGATATTATGTTTGTATATTATTATTAAATTATTTAATAGATACAGGTGAGTAAAAGTAAAATAATACTTTTTTTTTTAAAGATTTTGATGCAGTTTTGGCTCGATCTAACAAAACTACTGTTTATGAGACCCAAAAACGCATAGCTACTCAACAAGATCCTACCGACAAAAATGTACAACAACTTCTTTTACTTAGCAATAATCGGATAAATCCTGAAATAGCAAGCAAAGTATGAGAATTTTCTCAATTGCATTTTCAAATTTACTAATCTTGCATCTACTGTAGATATCTCAGTTACTCAGATATCAGTTTACTCGAATTTGTTAGACTTTTTTTTTCTTTTTCAGTTATTGCATCGTGTTATCAAAAAGAGATATATCCAACAGCAGGAGAAATCTAAAGAGCCAGAGGAGACAGCTTTTACTGAAGAGGACTTTAAGAAGTTTGAACAGGAATATGTCCAATAATTATCAATCGTGACATTAAATGAAAGAATAAGACAACAAAAAACGTTGGTAAAATTAAAATAGGATCACAAAAAACAATGTTTGAAAGCGATCATCAAAAAGGAAAAGTGATATTAATATTGACATTTGTCTTGTTTTTCTATTATACCATTTGGGTACTTGGTTTGCCGTTCATCGACGACGATAGATTCAAATTTCTCTTTTACTCTCACGATCTGGCTCTGATGGTTCCCGCGAGTTTCGGTCTAATTTTCATTGGCGGTTTAATACTTTTTACTATATATCACGTGAAACCATATTTGTCTCTACATAAAACAGAGAAGGTAGAGCAAAGTAGTTCAATGGCAAATTGTCAGAATCCGCAATGGTGTTAGGAAGCTATGTTATCGTCGCAATATATCATACGCATTGTGTTAATATGCATAACTCACGCATGCAGCTGATACCCGTGTGATATAAAACATTGATTAAAAGTGTCTGTTATATAATCAATGCTACATCATTTCACATATGCTCTAAATTGTTCAATGAGAAAGTGTCTGCTTTTTGTCATATTTCTAATATATGATACTGATGAATAAAATAATGATGCAGTGGTTTGTCATTGGCATATCTGGGGCGACCTGTAGCGGAAAAAGCACATTGGCTAATAAGATTCTCGACAATTTTCCAAAATCTGTTATGGTGCGTCAAGACGATTATTTTTTGCCATCGGACGATCCACGTCACATTATGATACAGGAATTAAATCATTTAAATTGGGACCTAATAACGAGTCTGGATATGCAGAGAATGCATTCCGATATTATAAAGATACTTCACTCTCACGAAAATGATGCAGTGGGTTTGAAGAAGAGAGTACTAATACTAGATGGATTTTTGCTTTTCCGACACAAAGACACTACGGATTTGTGTGATCGTAAATATTTTTTGACATTGACGAAGGAACAATGTTGGGAGCGAAGAAAAAATCGTATATACGAACCGCCCGATGTACCGGGATATTTCGATAAGGTAGTGTGGCCCGAATATATAAAATATAAAAATGAAATTATTAAAAAAAAGGAGTTGCATGGAACTATAACGTTTATCGATGGATCTAAGGATATGGAACAAATTTATGAGATGGTTTCTCAAGAAATCAATCAATTATTATCTTAAAACTGTACTTATCGATGTAACTTTATATAATTTTAAATTAAATAAATATTGTTAATTTAAAACGAGAAAGATTTTTTTTTGTGGAGATTTTATATTGTGAAGAGTAGTGTCGTAAATTAAAAAGTTCCAATAATTTATAACTTTTTCAATATTCCCTAACAAGATATTTTCTTTTCATTTCAATAAAATGTCTTGCTTTTAATATTTTTTATAATATTTGCCGATCAAATTGTATATGTGCAAATACACAATACTTGTCTGCCATATAATATAATTTATAATTCATTTACAATACTTTTCTTTTCACATCTGCAAATGCTTCTGTATTCGCGTCGATTGTATTTCGCATTTTTTAGAAGTGCAAGTGTTAGTTTTCCCAACAAAATATATATAGTGTGTTAGTTTTCCCAACAAAATATATATATACTGCCTAAGAACATATATATACTGCCGAAGCAAGTACTCCCAATAAAATATATTAATTTCCATAATTGAAGCATGTATATATATTAATTATGATAATAAAACTTATTTTGGATATATTAAAAATTAATTATAAATTTCAAATTATTTGTATAAAACAAATTATCCATTGTTTTATAACAATGAAAGCATGCCGTCCGCGTAAAAACAAAAAAAATAGTAACTTACTAACTAAAAATTAAGATAAATGAAGTTATTTGAAATTGATTATGAATAATAAGAAAAAAATCAATATTTTTTGTACTATTATTATAATTTAATTCGTAAATATTTATACAAAATAGGTCGCAAAAAAATTTCTCTGACTATTATTACTACCC
>NW_021848419.1:989551-1020690 GCF_003651465.1 Formica exsecta
CCCCCTAAAAAGCAAGCTTTTATATATTGAAGTCTTGACTCTCAATAAGATTTTCCATGATTTCTTGTAATTTTTTAATAAAGATAACACACAACGACATATATATGTTACATAGAATAGGTATTTTGTTTAATTTGACCTTGTGCATTTGTAACGTTCGTTGGTGCAGGTCCGGCGGCTTGATCGTCCTGATCGTTCTGTCCACAAGCTTTGCGAACATATTGCGGCGTAAGAACGACCTCCTCTTCCATTTCTAACACTCGTTTATCTAATTCTGTGCATGCTGCCATTTCCTTCTCAAAGTTTGCCAGCATTTGAGGTGAATTATATTTCTCAGGATCATCATGAAACACTACCATACCATCTTTCTGATTAATAGTCGCAAAAATTTCACCATCTTCAATCTGAAAATATATAAAAACAGCTAGAGTGAGCAATTTAAATTTATATAAGTTGCAGGTATCATACATATGCTCACACTCCAATAAATCTGTAAAGACAGACTTTTTGATTTATATTAAAATGGTTTTTTTTTCTTTAATATAGAACTTTCTTTTTAAATAAAAAATGAATCTCAATTATAAATGATTGAAAAAATAAAGATGGCAAAGAATAAAGCTTCAGTTTTGCTAAAAATAAACTCTTTCTTAAAACAAGCTTATTAATTTCGTTCTTAAAAAAATATTCTTTTGCTAAGCAAAATTAATATGACGAAGTTATCGAAATAATTGTTTGAGAGCTCTAATGATTGTAGGATATTTCATACATGCTGTGTCATAAAACTCACCATGCTTAAGATGTACTTTTCCGCTTCTGCAGGTCCCGACAGTTGAACCCTGCTCGCAACATCACTTAAACTAAGTGTAAGAAAAGTCTTAGTCAACCTCTGTATATTCTTTTTGTACAAGTAAGCGAGCACCTGTTTCACGAGCCCCAAATTATGATCTCTCACAAACACTTGCTGATACTTGGTGATAATATTCTGCACTTCTTCACAGCTGTTGACGAGGTAGGCTGTGGCCAGTTCCTGATATTGTTGGCTCAATGGCTTGATATATCTGTTGATCACCTGGCTGGTGTACCTTGGTAGGTTTAACACTTTTCCATGTAATATCAGCGAAATCAGAATGTATTTTTTGTAAGCTTCCAACATAATATAGCTGACGGCCATTGCGGGCGTCGTCACGCACACTTCAAAGAAATACAATGCCCGATCATAATTCTTTAGCCCTGTATATATCATGCCACCATAATAGTAATACAATAGAAAGTATTTCGAATCAAACTGGCCTCCCTCCTGACTAATGCTCGTGACGTCCACGTCTAGAAATTCGAGCGCTGGCTTAAAGCACTTGGACAGAAGACATAATTGACAAAGATCAGCGTGTATCGAAGTCAGCTGACTCTCAAACAATCGTATCTTGCGTATCGCGCGACGCATTAAATCGATTCCTTGTAATGGCGTTTTCAACTCCACCAAACTCTGTGTGAACAAGTGACATAAATCCGCATCTGTAAAATATATTTTATTAATGTCATATATATAGCGATAAGGAATAAATATGGTTGGATAATATAAACTGAATTAACATTGTAAATGTTTTAGGAAAATAATTACAATTTTTACAAGACACATTTAAATACTAATAGATATTTAATATTGAAAAAGCTCTCAATATTATGAACAAAATTAATAGACTTTTGATTTTCGAAAATTAGATCAATTAGCATAATCAATGTGTTTCTGTTTCAAAATAAAAATATATCTGTATAATTCAATTTTGAAAACTTTGTATAGTTGAATTCTGCAAAAAAAAATTTCCAAACGTATACGTTTAAAAAAATATTAATTTCTTATATAATTAAGGAGCAGAGTATATAACTAAACATGAATCCATGAGAAGCTTCTTAATATAAAACCTGATTAAAGTTACATTTAATTTATATACTAATCAAGTTCATAACAAAAGGTTCGACATACTTACATGTATCTGGTGCAAATCTAACTTGCTCCCCATTACATCCGATAATAAACTCCTGAACTTGATTAAACAATACCTTGTGTGCATCTGGGTTATTTCCATTAGAATTGGGCAATGAAAATTTTGCGCAGAGTACTGCTAGGATACCTAACGAGTGCTGTTGCAGTTCCAGCGTTTCCAAAACGTTGTCCAGATGTTGTCCATTTTTCGTTAATACTTCGGTGCTTTTGCTTATGATGTCGTACAGTTCTCTGAAGTTACCTGCAAGTGTGATATATAATATTACATATAAATCTTGATGCTTAAAATCCATTGTTAAGTCTAAATATCTTCAACTAGTAAAAAATTTGAAATAATAACTCGTAAAATCTGAAAGATTTTCTTTTTTTTAGAGAAACTATGCATTACAACGAGGAATACTTTATACGTCACTCTTCGTCGTTGAGGTTAAGTTGAGGTTAAAATCGCGACGATTTTTGCGAGATCGGCCGTACCTTGCTTCGAGAGCGTCCGAACGTTATTTACAAACTGCTCCAATGCCGATGCCATTACTGCGGATGCTCCCTTGTCATCACCCTCGGTTCAGCCGCACGATCGACGATCGTCTATTTACAGAGATTACAGAATCGCGAACGAACACCCAACTGAAATGACTCGTTTGGAAACGAGAGGGATGTAGAATGCACGGCACTAGCGAGAGGGTTGAATTTGAAGGTCTCTCTCATAATACATGTGCACAAAGGAATCGACCAATCACGTGTCTAATACAGGGAATGATATGGCTCCCTTCTCCCTTTAAATTTTTATTTTTACACACATACACAAACACACCATCGGTTTATATATATGTTAATTTTACAAAAAGCTTCTTCCCGAAAATCTGTAAAAATTAGTCAGTAGATACTCTACTACACACATGCAACTGATAATCATTAATCAAATAGATCGACGGAGTCGACTTTTCGGATTGATCACAATGACCTCGTGCGGCGAAAGTGTGAAGTTTCGGAGCCAATAATAACAACATAACAATAACGAGATCGCGCATCGCGCTGATGATAACTAGGGCCAAACGAGGGATGCAAAAAAACATTCTAGGCGAAAGTAAAGGATGTACTGTTTTCAATCGATATTTGATAAAATTGATTTTTTTCCTTCGTGTCTTATCTGCGCGAATTAAAGATTTTTTTCGATTGTGATTATTGTCCTAATCCTGCTTGAATCTAATAGAAGACACGAGAGGAGAGAATCGAAGCGCGCGAAGCCATCATCAGCTTCATCCTAGATTGCGAATCACAGATGTCTATATCCAATAAGTAAAACATTTATATGCATTAATATTCAAAAGTTGCAGCATCTTTTATCTTAAAGCGCGCAATTAATCCTACTGTGCTCCCTCTTTCTCTCTCACTCTCTCTCCTCCAAATTAAAGATTTTTTTCGATTGTGATTATTGTCCTAATCCTGCTTGAATCTAATAGAAGACACGTCGAGAGAAGAGAATCGAAGCGCGCGAAGCCATCATCAGCTTCATCCTAGATTGCGAATCACAGATGTCTATATCCAATAAGTAAAACATTTATATGCATTAATATTCAAAAGTTGCAGCATCTTTTATCTTAAAGCGCGCAATTAATCCTACTGTGCTCCCTCTTTCTCTCTCACTCTCTCTCCTCGGTTTTTCGCATATATTCGATTCATTAATTTCACTTAAGACACACCATAATATTCAAGCTGTAGCGTTCTTAATAACTTTAAATTTCATATCTTTGTCAATTTTCATCTTCGACTGTGGATATTTGTAAAATTGTAAAATATAAAGAAAAGCAAATGTTCCTATATATCACAGACATCCGTGCGAAGTTCAGGTTGTATATAGTTGGATTTTCGGATTTTTTCTTTCATTTCTATTTTTAAATTCCACTTTCAGTATAGCTGCTCGTGATCGAAGGATGTTACCAATTTTTCTCTCCGCCGTTCGTTCTTTCGTTCATCGTTACACGATTTCTGCCCCGTGACGTCATCCAGTTGCCAGGTAACCGACAATCAGTTATAACGACCGGCGATAGATATGAATTTCGCAAGTGCGTTCGACATTTTATTTTGAACGCGCTTACCGAGGAAGAATGTCGAATGCGACGTACGACGAGCTCTGGAGGGAGGCCCAGACGTTGCTCGCGGAGACGATCCAGGCAGATACGGTGCTCCAGGGCGCGAAGCCGCAAAAGGATCGTAAGAAGTCGCACGATGTCGTTTCGGCCTTGTACGTCCGATACATCCTCATCTGCAATAAACTCGAACAATGTTACGATCAGGTAATACAACCGCAGAAACGCCTGCTACTCCAGAAATCGTTGAACGCGAGTCTGGGCAGGGTGTTGGAGCTCAAACACGATCTGGTCAATATCGATCTATCGGAACACAGCTATTACGACGACGCGTTGCTCGAGTGCGAGGTGACACCGCAGGAAACCGAGATCCAGATACCAAAGTATTACAGGCGCGAACGTGCTGTGGAAATCGCGGAGAGACGGAGATTCATCGAGGATACGCTCCGAAATTTGGGCGCGCTTCACGAGGCCATCGTGCCGAAAAAAATCACCGAGTCGCAGGCTATAAGACTTATTCAGGTATGCGAAGCTTCTAAAAAAAACCGAAGCTCTCGTATTTATAGATTTTGCATTTCGAGAAAAAGTTAATGTATTTATGTAATTTATGTATTATGTTAATGTATTTATGTAATCCGTGATGAAATAGAGATAAGATTTTATGTAAACTCAGAAAAAATATATTGATTTATTAGATTCGGAAACTGACAAATAAGAGGCGCGGTAAGTATGCATTAAATATATAAAATGCTTATTTGTTATTAAAATTAAACAACAAAAAAAGTTTGCGCCATAATTACCGCACCTCGGCTCTTATTTACCAGTTTCTTCACCTAGTATTGTTAATATTCTGAGTTTATTTCTGTTATTATTGTTTATTTATACTTTAAATTTAAAATATTTTATACTTTGTTTCTATCGTTCTTTTTATCGTTCAATATAATCATACATCCATATATTTTTATTATTTATTTTTATACTTGTTTTTATTTTCTTTTATTTTATGTTTAAAAAACAAGAGATTTCGAGATACATTAAAATTAAAATTTCTTAAACAAATATAAAAAAAAAATTCTACTCTTTACAAGAATTTAAATTGCTTTATAAATCCTGCTGTTTATACAGCTATCAAATATTCTACTGTTTTATAACAACGTGATAAATTAAGATATATTTTATGATGAGGCATAAATATAAATATAAATTTTATTATTATAAAAAACAATCGCATTTACACACACACACGCGCGCGCGCGCGCGCACACACACACACACATACATATACATGTCGTATTAAATTTACTTGTGATTTATTATTCCGCCCGTAAATTTTAATACTCCAGGCGCATGAACGAGCAAGACAAGGTAGATTGCGATATCAATTTATGAAAGAAATCCGTGAAATGAAAGAAAGATCGACTACTAAACCAGAAGTCGCTGACGAGGATGAAGCAAGCGAAAAGCTCGCAGCGCTGAAAATTCAGAAGATATGGAAAGGATATATCACTAGATGCCGTGTTCGCAAGAGACGCCTCGAGGAGATGCTGTTGATAGGTAATAAATAATTGCGATTTTGAAATTTGAATTATTAATTTTTTATTGCAATAATATAACAGTCTAATCTAATAATCTTTCTTCCTTTCTTTCTTTTGAAAAGGGTAAAAATGAACATGTCGTAAATAAAAAAATTTTTTAATGAGATTTACATCCTGTTTTGTAGAAATATATACAAGCAACAATTTTAATATTGTCTCAAGCATTTATTTCGATGAAGAGAAACAAGTACATTTACTGCTTGTTTTATTTCAATACATGTACATATTAACACTAATTGTCTAAAGGAATGCTGCAGCCTAGTCAAACGATTACGGAAAATGCCAGACAAGCGGAGAGACTGAAGCAGCAGAGATATGAAAAGCAATTGGATTTTCAACAACAATACCAAGATCTGATACTGGAGGCGAAAGAAAGAATTCGCAACGAGAAAAGCGCCGTCATGGAGGAAAATATCAGGAGTGAAATTCGAAATTGGATCGAAACTTACTTTCAACAAACTGGGAAAATACCCGATTTACCATCTGCCGAAAGTGGTGGTTCGCGCATGATTTTCAGCAGACAGGTAAAGTATTATGCGCGAATATAAAAGTATCTTGCGCTCTAAGGATGAATCAAAATATTATATGTAAAAATTGAATATTATATCAATTTCCATCGTAATCCAATTCCTCTGGTTATATCTTGTATTGTATAAAATTAGAACGAAATGTTCAGTTATCGAATTTACCGATCAATATGAAAAAAATTTTACCAAATTGTTCAACTTACTATATATCTACAAAGTGTCTTACGGTCTATTTAAATCAATGATATAATGTTTCATCAACTACTGCCTTATTACAGGGAACTGAAAGTACCGTGAGCAAATCCACCGCAGTATCGTCGAAAGAATCGAAGAAATCGAAACGCTCAAAATCGAAAAAAGATAGCGAAACGGAGCAGTCGGAGGATGAGACGGATCTAGGATTCAAATCGGTTCCTTCCAATTTCCTACCGGAATTGATTCACGCAAATCAGGAGTATCAGGATGTCTGGAGGGACAAGGATGAATCCTCGAATCCGATGCAACTACCTTATTGCGACATGATAGAAGCGAAGAAGACGAAGGAAGTCGAGGACGAAGTCAGAGCAGTTGTGGATCAGGCAATAAGAGGTAAGTAAATAGATAGATGAAAAGATAAGTATTGATAGTTTTTTAAGACAGAGTTATAAGGATCAAAATTGAAAATAGTGTAAGAATCTCAACTCGATCTAAAAAGTTCGTTTTACATCCAAATTTGTTTATTTCCGAATTGTTTTTTTTTTCAATCTTATCTCAATCTTGTTGGAAAGTAAGCATTCAAATTTCTTTAGCATGCAAATATATGCAATACTCTACATAATAACAATTTGTTTTGTTGTATCAATTAAAAATTTTATATTACAAGGGATAGAGAAAAATAATTATAAAGATTGTTATGTAAGATTAAAGTGAATTTACTGACAACCATATGACTACTAATAACATGATATTACAATTAGGCGATATAGAGGCTCTTCAGGCTGCGTTAGACAGGGACAGAGGATACAAGGGAAAACGCGCGAAGAAACCACAGAAACGTATTCGCAGGAGCGGAAAGAAAAATAAGAGAAAGAAAGAGAAAGATCTGACGCCCGATAGAACAACCGAGTCCCTTTTCGAGGAGCTTCTCACGCAGGGTATTATTAAACTTCACCCCGAGGTTTCCCTGGATGAATTCAAGGGCGAAAAGTCGTTCGTAAACTATGATCTTCGTATGAAGGAGAAAGATCCTCTTCCGACGCTTGGTACATTTGAATACGTAACATTTAAATTCACTCTCTTAAATCTAAGGTCATTATGTATGACCTTATATATCCATGGTAGTGTCCAAAACACATATTTTAATTTATTCGTACTTTCAATAGATACTATCTCTACTACAACAAATAAAAGTTACTCTCGATGTGTTTTTTTCACTAGGAAAGAACTATTTTCTAAATTTACGAAGAATTTGACTAAAATATTTTCAGATTGATTTAAATAAGATAAAGTACAAGCTTTATAACAATTAATCGAATTGTATCAGGTGACATAAGGCAATTAATTGCCGAATACTGCATACTTCCGCTGGGCAATCAAGTTCTGAGAGAATTCACACCACTCGTACGATCTGTTCTCATAGCCGGTCCGCACGGTAGCGGCAAAAAGTTTCTGGTGAACGCGATCTGTACGGAAGTCGGAGCTACGCTCTTCGACATCACGCCGGCAAATATAGCTGGCAAATATCCCGGCAAGTCGGGATTGATCATGCTTGTTCATTTAATCTCGAAGGTTTGTATCAGAGCCATAGAAATATACCAAATTAACCACAAACTTCGGATAATTATTTAGAGAAAATTTTTATTTGACATTTATTAATTAAAGTAAATATTTATCCAAGTTACTTGATCTTTATCCACAAGGTGACATATGAAGTTATGACAAAATGGATGGTGCTCTCATAAACTGGACATCTTGCAGTGTGAAAATTAGTGAAAAATTAAGTAATAATATTGTCTTCGATTTACTTTTGTCGTGTAATTTCCATTGATCTACAAAGATTTAAATTTGGATAATCATGAACCGTATATTTAAGTAATTTTTCATCTAAGAATGGCACTTATATAACATTAGGTAGATTTTTTACTGTCGAAGGTATCACGATTGCTGCAGCCGTCAGTGATCTTCATGGATGACGCAGAAAAGCCATTTGTGAAGAAAGTACCAAAAACAGATAAGACTGATCCGAAACGTTTGAGGAAAGATCTACCGAAACTTGTCAAGAGTATCACGGGTGAGGACAGGGTTCTGCTTATCGGGACATCCAACAAACCTTGGGATGGCGATCAAAAACTCTTGTATCAGACTTACGACAAAGTCATTTACATTCCTAGACCGGACTATGGAACTGTGTCTCTCATATGGAAGGATCTATTGTACAAAGTGAGTAAAAGTATTATGCTGCGCAGACAGCAGTTGACATTTCAAAAATTAGAATTTTTGACGTTAATTGAAGAAATAATTAGAGATATAATAATATGTTTTATATGTAGAGAGATACTGCATTTTAGAAAAAATAAAATTTATGCTGAAAATTAATAATTTTTTTACAGGTCATAAATCTTATAGTATTTTTTTTTCCAGTACTCTGGAATTAATCGCCAATTTGATACATCGGCTATGGCTAAAGCGTGCGATGGTTTCACAATCGGCGCCGTTTTAGCAACAATTAATGAGGTTGATAATTAGAATTACAAATTTTTGACATTTATTTGCATGTTTTTGATATTAATATTTTTTGTATTATGATATAGGTGATGACTACAAAACGTATGGTACAACTACGAACTCATTCTTTGACACATGCCGAGTTGGTAAATGCGTTGAGTTTTAAGGATCCAGTATATCGTGAAGAGGAAGACGCATTTTTAGGTTTGTAACAATCTGTATATATATGATACATATGTATAATATGTGATATATGCATATCGCTCAAAAGTGTCTTAAAATATTTATTTGGATAATACAATCTTTTTTTAAATATTATAAATATTGTTTATATTGAGATAATTTGTTAAAATCACAAATATATAAATCCATCAATATATGATGTATATACAAATATATGTATAGACGGCACTCTTTTACTTTTATGACTTTCAAAACTTCTAGCAACTTGAAATTTAATGTTCTAGCTTGGTTTTCCAAAACGCCAACCTGTCGACGGAAACAAAAAGCTGTTGAATTGGAACTCGAAAAATTGAACGAAGCAAATGAGTCGCAAAAAAAGAAAGGAGGAAAATAATGGATATAAATCTCATGTAATAAGGTTCGTATTTCATATAATACACTGTTAATTCGATGTTCTTACATATAATATGCTTATATATCGGTAAGGAAGGGAAAGGGAGGAGAATGGAAAAATAATTGCGACGTATTATTTTTTTTTTGTAATCACTTAAATGCAAATTTTGTGCTATTTAAAACAGCAGAATTAATTTAGCGCTTATCAGCATATAATTTTGCTTATCATTGCGTTCACGTGATATATTGCGTGACAGAATATACGAGACTGCATGCCGAACCATCGATTATCTCTGTTGGGACTCGATGTTTCCCTTTGAGAAAGAGATGTAAACGCTGTTTTGATTCGCACGATTTTAACTCGCATCATCATCACTTACAAAGTGATATCTTCTACGGTGCTAAACAGGATGCCTCCTGCTTGGCTTTAGACGGTGCCACACAAAGATCTCGTTAAGCTTGATGATTAGTTATCTCGTGCACTTTCTTCGGCGTTAAAATTAGGCTGTCGCTTTAATTGATTCTATTGTTATATTAGAAAAGAAGCTTGTTGCAAATACAAAATTGTTTTACCCTACCCGACAAAATTAAAATTTTTTTTTTGTATATGTGAACTCTAATAGTCCCTTTAACTTCAAGAATGACAAATAAAATAATGTGATTCTCAGATTTTAAATGTAACATATTAAAAGATTAGAGAAAGAGAGAAAGAATATTATAATAACATGTTAACACATATAAATAAATGTAAAATAGATAATTTAGAAAAAAACAAAGTGTCTCTGAAAATTCCCTGATCTTCCAGGTATTTTTGTTCAAAATTGGGTAACAAAAATAATTTAAAGATTTTTTGGAGCAATTTCCTAAAATAAGTTTTTTTATTGTATACGTTTTCTAATGCTTTTTATCTATACGAAAAAAAATACAAGATCACTTAAATTTTTATATTTCAAACATATAATTTACAACTTGGCTTGTTAGCAGATTATCTACTGCTTACAGTATAAGAGCAAAATTATTAAAGAGAGAATTTTTTTAAAGATTCCCAGAGTCCCTATAAAATTCCATGAGACTTTCCTGATTTCTCCAGATACAAAAAAATTCCGTGAGAATTCCAGATTTTCCATGTTTTTCCAGGGAGTAGACACCCTAGAAAAAACATTGAAAAAGTTAGATATAGATATTATCAAAATGTGTTGAAATGCAGATGTTGCTACGAAATGCATGTATAATAATAATTTCGATATTTTCATTCATGACTCAACACGTCATTTCTAGAAAACAAAAACATATATTTTTATATATCTTTTTACTTTTTAACACGTTGTGTATTAAATCTAAGGGAAAGAATTTTTTTTATGCACGAAGTCTTTGAAATATCATCATTATGAATGATATGATATTTTGAATTAATCTGAACAACAACTTCCATTGGGACATATTTTCTCATGAATTATTTATTTTTCTGATAAATGAAATACATGGAAATAGAAAGAAAAGCTTTTTCTTATCTTGGATCTCGATACGCACATGCGAATATTTATTATATGATAGTGATGATTTCTTTTAAATATGTTCACTACACGATAAGAGATAAAAATATTTCTCAATTTCAGTGCAAAGGCGCTTCATTCATTTTATGTAATAATCATGCAATTAAGTAATTGAGCAATGAAGCATTCTCACGCGAAGATTCTTACTAAAGTATACATATTTAGACGGAAAAGATCTTACTTCTTTTAACGTCACTTGCCGATATATTGATGCTGATGAGATAAAGTAAAATTTAATAATATATTCAATATCTTTTACTCAACATTAGAACATTAATTTAGGAATAATACTTTTTCTTATATATATATATATATATATATATATATATATATATATATATATATATATATATATATATATATATATATATATATATATATATATATATATATATATATATATATATATATATATATATATATATATATATATATATATATATATATATATATATATATATATATATATATATATATATATATATATATATATATATATATATATAAGAAAAAGTATTATTCCTAAATTAATGTTCTAATGTTGAGTAAAAGATATTGAATATATTATTAAATTTTACTTTAATGCTTTTTATCTATACGAAAAAAAATACAAGATCACTTAAATTTTAAATACTAGATTTATGAACTGAAAAATAAACTACATAGCTTTCGTTAAGATAAAACTTTTTAACTTGCATAACATATTCATTTTTATCACTAAAAATTAAAATAAAGAATATATACTGTCTATTCAGTATTTTGTTAAGACATTGAATATATATATATATATATATATATATATTTGTTCTCCTCCGCCTCCCCTTTTGTATACTGAGTGTTTTATAACATGTGGGACGCACTTCAGGGGCAGATGCAGAACCAAAAAACAAAAGAAAAAAACAATAAAAAAAGGTTCATATAAACATGTCCTGAATTGTTTCGTTCACAAGTCTAATCAAGGTCAATTGAAAATGCAGAAATTCTTCGACAACGTGTAGAACAAAGTTGTCAAAGAATCAAACAAATTCCGGGTATATTTGAAAGTGTGGAAGACTCTACTAGAAGATGTTAATATCAGACTTGTATCAAAAAAGAAAAATGCATGTAACTTGTGACGTCACGATTCCGATATGGCTGCGGCGAATACCCAGAAGCCTTAGGTTACGTTCCGATATTCATTGCCGGTACTGAAAATCTATAGTTTACGTCACGTGCACTATCGGTTTTCAGTATTGGCAGTGAATATAAACGCAGCCTTAAAATGCTATCTATGTTGCAAGTGCTATATAGCACATTAATCTGCTTTTTATGTTGCACTAACAAATTTTATGAGACATTTATAGCGCTTATTTTTTTTCCGTCTTTTTTATTATTTATTACGTTTTGATTTTGGTGTCTGTCAATTTAATTTTAACAAACGTCATTTAATAACTTTACATCAATCTTTCTTATGTATTCGCAAAATCGTATGAATGCATAATCATCATTCTTATTAATATTTATGTAATACAGACTTTGTGACTTCGTGATAAGACTTCTACTTACATTTCACTTATATGTTTTTAAATTTAATGATCAAATGATTTTATGGCACAGATTTGCTTTTTTGTTTCTCAAAAAGTTGTTACATAAATTATGAATTTGCATCTCATATGTCCATATATTTGTCTAATTCTCAATGCAAAGTGCTTCATAAGCCACAAAATCTCAATTATAATTACAAATTCTTTTGCTATAAACTTTTAGTCTCTAATTTTGAAACTCCTTCAAAATTTTCCTTAATTCATATTTCGAGATAATAATTTTTAAGAGTTAATTAAAATATATGTTTTATTATACTTATCAAGGAGTGGTATGACAAAAACACTTTAATTAAATGCTACTTATCAATACTCGTATTTACATATTTTAAATCCATTTACAGTCGCAATTCAAAAGAAATATTTACTAATTTGACGTATCTGATTTCCTTCAAAAAGTCTTTTCAAAACTGTTATGTTAATCCATAAGCAAATTTATGAAACAAAGATGCGTCAACTTGAAACCGCACGGCGATAATATTATATAGTTTTAAAGTTTGTTGAATATTATCGAAAGCTTAATTTTAAACACGTCGTTATCCGCTGTTCTCTACGTTCGCGTAAATATTCTATTCTATTAATATCCTTATAGCACAAACCTATAAACATTATATAAACATTAATCCGTAAGCAAATTTGTGAAACAAAGGTGCGTCAACTTGAAACCGCACGGCGATAATATTATACAGTTTTAAAGTTTGTTGAATATTATCGAAAGCTTAATTTTAAACACTTAATTATCCGCTGTTCTCTACGTTCGCGTAAATATTGTATTAATATCGTGATATCACAAACCTATAAACATTCTATAAATATTTTTCAGTGGATATTTGAATATTCTAATAAAATGAAAAAAACGATCTATGAATATGCATAGGAACTTCAAAATAAGGCCGTTCTAACTACAATATTCTAAACAGATTTATAAAATATTCTTTTAACACGAGAATATTCCACAAAGATTCTGTAATAATATCCTCACAAAATAGTATTATATTTAACGCTGAATAGAATAGTCAAAGATATATATTGTACTATCTGGGAATGTGATGAAACGCTAGAATAGACAGTAAAATCAATTATACATTTAGTTAATTAAAATATTAATGACTTTTCGCTGTAAATTATTTCAGAATATCGATGTGACATCTCTATCTGCATCTCTGGAACCTAATTTACGAAAATCCTTCGAAAAGTGAATCATTTGTTGGATTTTTATCTGTGGCTATTTAAAGAACATAATATATACATCGGCTAATAAGTTGATCAGTTACAAGAAACAATGAATTCAAAAACAGTGGTCAAGAATTGAAAAGAAAGGTCTTGGATCTTTAAATGTTTACGACGCATATTTATCTTTAAGAAAAACTGCTTTTAACATGTGCTGGAATGGAACTTAAACTTAGGTAATGTTCATGATGAAAAAAGATCTATTCTCGGATCTATATATTTGTCAAATTCTCCATTTCGATGAGCCGCACCTAAAAATCTGGCTCAAATGTAATATCTAATCTAATCTTTTTGCATTATCGATGCTATTACATTATTTTAGTGACATTATTGCTATATCGGAATATATGATTCGTATATGTAAAATCGCTCGTTGCAACGAACCAAAGACGACGCGGTATCGATCTTCTCCGCTTCGCGTGTTTCGAATGAAAAAGAAAAGAGCGCGTCAAGTCGCCACGCTACACGACACTACACCACGCCACGCCACGCCGCACCATGCCGGTAACGTTATCATCCGTTCCGATAACGCCGCTGATCTTACGTAAAATAAAAGTAGGAGACACAACATGTGACACACGCATGTGTGTCATGCCACGAAATTCTCCGTCACAGTATCGCGAGATGTCAAGTAAGCTGTCGGGTCAGACCGGATTATGATCCTGCCCATAGATTCGACGACAAGGGCAAGGATGTCGCGCGCGCGCGCGGGTGCCGTACGCATCGACTGGTGGACGCGCATGCGCTCGCGAAGTCCGCGTTCCCATTGGTTGTCACCACATGGTCTGATGTCAGACCACGGAGACGGTCCAATTCAATAATAAGATGCTGGTGGGCCTAAATGCGTGCCAGTCTTGTGTTTGATCGCACGACGATTTGGTTGCCTCACCAGGGAGCGGGAACAACTCGCGCCCGTCTGTGAGACGAGCGAGTGCGAGTCACACGTCACACGAGATCACGCGAGGAAGCGAGACCCAGTGATTCGAAAGACCCGACAGGCGACACGACAAGAGTATACGTCTAAATAAGCTGTTCCAATTCCTATCCGCTCCGTGGGACTCCACGTTACTTCAGGATTATACGTATATACGGGAAAGGCGCGAATCAGGTGAGTTCCGACCGATCGATATCGAAGTGACGCGAATATAATCGCTTTTCGAAGAAATTACCGGCGCGGAGCGTATCGCAGTTTTACGGGAAAGCTTTCGATTAATTGCAAAAGCGTCCGATAACGTTGACAAGAGTTAAAGAACAGAGCGAAAGAACAGATTGCTCGTGTATTGTGTGCTTTACTTATTCCAATTTGTAATCGCTTGTGTAATCGCATGTATATTTTGCAAAACTCGTTTCTGGTATCAATTTACATATACGAACGAATAAAATAAGTCCATTAAGCGCGATTTATAAAATTGCCGTATTTCTTAAGAAGGATGTATATGAGGATGTAGATTCAGATAATCATCTGTTCTTCGTTCAAGTATTTTTTTTCGAAGAATTTACAAAACGAAACGCGTATATAGCAGTTTCGCGTACGTATCAGAAATATTTATTTTATATGTTGAGAATTACTTCATATAGAAAAAGTATCAGATTAATGAGCAAATTTTTATAATTATCTACTTCTCAAAATATTTTCTGAAACAAATACCGAAATGTATAATGTGTGTAAGTTTTATATAAAGTTTGTAAATGTTTCAATAACGTAAAAATTCGTATAGAATCCAAGTTTTGTGTTGACTTCAAAAATCAAACATTACGTGAACAAATATTAACAAATCAATTTCACGATAAGATGAGTTTATACAAGTGTAGATTGATATATTTAAAAGATTAATAAGATTATACAACACACAGATTACGTACACAAAAACCCATTCTTTTAAAAGCGATATGTATCGGAATACACAGAATGTTCTAGAATAAATTATCCAGTTTTATGCATTTCAATATTATGACAGATGTTGTTGCGTGGATTTTTTAATATGTATGATATAAATGACTATTGATAATTGCTTGATATACTTCCTTTATTATATATTCAAAACAGTAAGTTCTGTGTCTCCTGTATATCTATTAGAACTTTCTGATTCCTGCACTATATGCGCCGCTAATGTTTCCTGCTCGCTAATAATCTTATAACTGTATCTAATGCCTATTCTACAACAATGCGAATTTATTATAATTAGTGTAAGATCTTAAATAATCAAGACATATATTCGGAACTTATATATATATATCATATTTCACTTATGATTCATACGTACTCATAGTTATATGAGAAGCAGTAAGATATTGATATGATTACGCAAAGATTATTATATATTAAATTACAAATTTCATGTTCAAGATTGGCAGAAATATTAAAAATTTAATTGATTTTTAACTATATAAATTATAAATTCAATTTTTATATTGCATTATTAACAAAATTTATATACATGCTTATATACATATATTTTTTTAAATTTGTAACAACTTGAAACTCAAATTTTGGTCTTCTTGTATTTTAGTTTTGCTAATAAACTAAGATTAGATTAATTACGAGTTGTCTATGTTCTGATGCAATAGCAAAATAGCACCTTGAAGAACATAGATAACTCGTAATTAATGTAACCTTTTAGTTTATCGTAATTAATCTGACCTTTTAGTTTATTAGTGAAAAAAAGATAAAGAAAAAACAAAATTTAATTTCAAAGTTGTTACAAATTTTATAAAGTTGAATTTAATTAGAGAAAAGCATATTGCCAAATACTATGAAACTATTCTCTTGAGAAATATATAAAATATTATTTTATATATTTTTATTTTACGAAGGAAAAATTAAAAACTATTTATTTGTTTTAAGTATATACTTCAAAAATAAATTTTTCCCCATATGTTCTTTTCTGTTCATCTACAGATTTTTTATATAATCTGTAATGGATATATTTGCTTAACAAAATCTTAATTAGATGTAATTGTTTTTCGCAAAATCTTAATAGTTGTTTTAGAAAATGTTTGAATATATAATGAACCCTTGAATTAAAAAATATTCTGTTCAGAGAACAGTTAACTTAAAGAGTTAAATGAATGGATATAAGTTTTATTATTCGTTTGCAATCTTGAAATATACATCGTGAAATTGTTTTTAACACAAAAGTCATTTGTGATATATTCGTGTGTAGGGTTGCACGAGATACCAAGACTAGTTTTGGTCTTGTCTTGATCTTGTCTTGAATTTCAAGACAAGATCAAAACAAGATTTTAAATTAATTATCAAGACAATACCAAAACAAATTTATATGTATGTATGTATGTATGTATGTATGTATGTATGTATGTATGTATGTATATATGTATGTATGTGTATATATATCATAATTGAGACTAACTCCATATTAATTAAGAAATTCATATGCGGAAGAAAGTATGCGTTCATCTTGTAAACACCATATTCTTGGCAAGCAATTTAACTTTATTTAATATACGAAATTGCGTGTGAATTTTTAAATATTGTATATGTCATATTTCGAAGCTGCAATTATTGGTACGTCTCGATTATCAATTGCAATCGCGTAAATTCGTGCTCGCGAATATGTGCGCGTGCGAGTAGTATCTATTCTGAAATTAGATATTCCGTTCGCCTGTTTCTAATGACATGTTTTAATGAGACTTAATTTGTTAATCAATTAGACAAACGATAGGCAATAGATGGAAGCCATGATGATTAACCCGTTTTGTACCTGTCATGGTTTGCAATTCTAATGTACATTTTTAGAAAAAAATCTTTATAATATAGAGTGCGGCAGAAAAACTGCATGTTTTGCAAAGAACAATAAGTCAGGTGATTTTCAAGTGAAACCAGTTTTAATTACACAAAATGGAAGGTTAAATAATATAATGCGGTAAAGGTTTGAATGTTCATCAAGAAGCAACAATTTTAAATACATTCAATATTTTTATAACAATTTCTTAACTTTTGGAAATAATTAATTTAATAATTTGGCTATTTCCGATAGTTTATATTCCTGTTGTTTCATATTTAAGGCTTCGTTTTGTTATAAGTATCTGTACCTGATATGATGATACCGGAAGCTGAACATTTATGGAATAGACATGCCCGAGAGAACCTCGTACGACTATTAACGTATTGTCAAGTGCAAGGCAAGAAGTGCGACAAGGATTCGACCTTCCTTATAGATTGCTCTGCCGTAACGTCTAACATGCTTAATATTACATGCAAGTGCAAATACGCTATGTCAGTCAGACACTGTGCTTACCTGATCTAACTTGACCTTGATTTGATCTGTTTGAACGTGATCTATCGAAAATTGAATTTAAGCAATATTACACATATACAACGTCCAAAAAAAAAAAAGGAAAAAAAGGAAAAGTCACGAAATATACTATTGCCGGTTTGTCACAATTTATTGTGACAATTTATTTACGAATTTTCAGAGATTAAATTAAGAATGCAGTTTTTTTTTTTTTTTTTATGACATCATTGATTTATATAATGCTTGACGAAATTATTTCTCTAGTGCCTATTTGGGATGTTACAGCAAAAAGACGAAGCGTTGATAAGAATCCAACCAGCGGCATGCGAGTACTAAATGATCTTTTAAATATTCCACACACACAAGATAGGAAATTCTCTATATATAAAATAGAAAAATATGACACACACAGGCTCTTACATTTTTATCAAAAACAATTCTGTGTTTTCCTGAAATATTCAACGTGATACGTTTAGGAAATTATTAAATAATTCGCATGGATAATCCGTATATAATTTTCATGAATGTCTTTAAAACTGATATCGATTTTAGTATCAATTATTTGAGTAAATTTCAGTAAATGGTAATGAAATGGCAATGATTAACTTTGTTTTTCATTATTCACATACGTCAACAAATAATTTTTTTTATCGTTTAACGATATACGTATAAATGAATACGTTTACATATATGAGTATGTATACGAATGATATACGTATAAATGAATACGTATAATTGATAGGGAAAAACGTAAAAACTGTCGTTGAAAGAGGAATCCGGAAGAGGCGGAGATTGTGGAATGTAAAACAGATTGTATTTAGTTGTGGCGGCTTCAGGCACGAGACGGCTTCGTGTCAAGCACATGTGGCAGACATTATGTCACCGCATACATTTCATATTTTCAAGATCGCGCATTATTCATCCACACGTGTACAGTATGTACACAATGAAGCCACGATCAAAAAATCATTTCGAAATGCGACTGGGAAAATGACCATTCTCTCTGATGCAAAATTGTCCTGTGTTACCAAATATATCTATCATTGAACGTATAATTAGCGTATGCGCGATGTAATGCGTGGCATAATAAATCGCGCGATAATAATCAATTCGTGGTTACGCGATACAGTATGACTTAATGCCCCGACCTTTCAACTTAAACTTTTATGATGTAACGCGATCGACCATAAATTTTTTTCTGCCGTAAAGTAAAAAATTTGGTATAAATTTGTTTTTTTCTATCAATAGGGTCGTGCTTCGATCGAGCTACGTGTGACGCGCATCAACCGGTACGTGCAATAAGTTTTATCAAATATCCATCTTTGCGATAATACACGAACCTCATCACGGGATCGATGTAACGTCGTGTTGAACGAGCGATTTTATGTGCGGTTTTAGTGGCACGTATCGAAAACAAGGATGATGTTAAATGCCAAATATGAAGTAAGAAGAGCAGCTGTAAAAACAGATATTATCAAGCGGTTGGTTAAATATCGAGAAATTTTTTGCGAATTACGCGTATACGTGTCATTTTTCTGGCTGCGGAAACTGTATCATGTATACCATATACATGTAATGTATGCCGATAATAACACATTCTCTCGATCATGTGATCAATGTGACGAATTTCGTGATCATCGTTAACATTTTATCGCGTATCACGGTATCGCGATTTTTCATAAATAGCACGTTTGAGATGAACGTACGGCTGAATATATCAGTATTTGTCCACTTATTTTATTATTCTCAATGTAAAAAAGTGTTGAGATAAATTTATCGAAAAATGAATATATCTTACGAAATATTTTATATCTTAATTTTTTGATATATATAACACAAGATATATATACATATATACACAAAATATCTTATAAAATATATTCTTACTATCCGATAATTTTTTATCCTTCATATACATATATATATGCATACATACATACAGGAAATATCTTTTAAATGACACTGCGATATGGGTGACCCCTAATTTACATATGGTAAATAACTTGTAAATTATGTTTTACAAAAAATTATATAAAAAATTCAAGGTGTACAAGTAAGGTGCTTTAAGAACGCTATTTGCTTTATCGCAATAACAATTTACGTTAATTAGTATATTAATTAGTTTTGTCCTAATAGCGACTGAAATGCTTTAGGATTGAAATCTTAATGGAATATAAAATGTGTAGAAAATTTCTGAACAAAGATAAAGAAAATTGCTAATTTGAGGACATGCGGACCATCGTTTGTTAATACTATTTGTCAAGAAAAAGTGAAAAGAGAGAAATAGAGAAAAAAAGAAAAAAACGATATCTGCGCGCGTGAACAATCATTGCAAAATTGGTTTATCTAAGTGAAACTACTCAATTGAGATCACTCAATTAACTATGTTATATGCCAATTGAAGGTAATTGGTCATAGACCGAACGTATACAAAGAGACCGCTGAACGAAAAACCAGTGTGAGCTCAGATTTCGATGTGCTAGAAACGCGTAAATTATTTCTCTGTTTATTCGTGAGAATGGGATTTCGACCATCGGCATGATATAAAATTCTTCGTGTTTCTAAACTCATCGAGATCACATCGCTTTCAATCTTTTTTCCCCCGATAGATCGTGATGTGCTAGAAACGCGTAAATGATTTCTCTGTTTATTCGTGAGAATGGGATTTCGACCATCGCGGCATGATATAAAATTCTTCGTGTTTCTAAACTCATCGAGATCACATCGCTTTCAATCTTTTTTCCCCCGATAGATCGATCGAAATTATCAAAAATCCCCGTTTGTTTCCTAAAATCTGTGTGTGCGCGTTGAAAAAAGAAAACAATATTTTTATCAAAGACAATATTTTTATATGCATTTTAAAAAATGTAGACGACATTGAGAAAAGTTTCTATTCTTTAAATATTATATGTACCTCGTTCTCTCTTCGTACCTCACGTAACTCTCGAAGAGACAAAAAGCGAAGAGACTTCAATCGGTTTTATTGGTTTTATTCTAATTTGCAGATAGTGATTTTAAGGACGTAAAAGAAGATCCTACGTACAGGACGAACCTTTCGGCAAGATGCCTGCACAGTTTGAAAGTATCAACAGCCCGGTGACGCGGGAGCCCGTGGTCACAAATGGAGTACCGTATTCCATCGACAGTGACATCGTCATTACAGGCATTTCAGGTAATTGTCAGTACGATTAACCGTATCGTTATCGGAGCGTAACGCGTCGATGACATTATTCCAGGTCGTTTACCTGAATCGTCAAACATCGAGGAGTTTAAGGAGAATCTCTTGAAAGAGATAGATATGATTACCGATGATGAGCGCCGTTGGTCGGCGGGCCTCTACGGATTACCGCGAAGATCCGCCAAGATCAAGGATCTCGCTTCATTCGACGCCTCCTTCTTCGGGGTACATCCCAAGCAGGCGCACGTAATGGACCCGCAGCTTCGCATACTGTTAGAAATCACGCATGAAGCAATAGTTGATGCTGGCATCAACCCCTCGACCGTGAGAGGATCCCGCACCGGTGTGTTTGTCGGCGTCTCGTCCTCCGAATCGGACGAATTTTGGACGAAAGATCCAGATCGCGTTAACGGTTTGTATATTTCGAAAGTTGACTTCGAATCTGAACAAAACAGAACAAAATAAAAAAAATGTCATTAGAATTCTTAAAAACTTATAAAAGAATAGAAACACATAAGGTAACTTACTAAAGGTAAATTGTTAAACTTGCATTTTGTTTGTAGGATACGGATTGGTCGGATGTTGCAGAGCAATGTTCGCCAACAGAATCTCTTTTGCGTTTGATTTTACTGGACCTAGTTACGCTTTGGACACGGCTTGTTCCTCGGCTATGTTTGCCATGCATCAAGCAGTCACTGCGATACGCGCCGGCGAATGCGACGCTGCGATCGTCGGTGGGATGAATCTGTTGCTGAAGCCAGAATCCGCGCTTCAATTTCATAGACTAAATATGTTGTCGCAGGACGGCAAGTGCAAAGCGTTCGACGTCACGGGCAACGGGTACGTAAGAGCCGAAGCAGTGGCGGCGATATATTTACAGAAGGCGAAGGACGCGCGCAGAGTGTACGCCACAGTGCTTCACACGAAAACGAATATCGACGGCCATAAATCCCAGGGCATCACATATCCGAATGGTGAAATGCAGAATAAATTGATGCGCGAGGTGTACAGTGAGGCGAGGATTAATCCTGCGGACGTAGTTTACGTAGAGGCTCACGGTACCGGTACTAAAGTGGGCGATCCGGAAGAGATCAACTCCATCGATAGGTTGTTTTGCAAAGACAGGAAGACTCCACTACTACTTGGCTCAGTCAAGAGTAACATGGGACACGCGGAACCTGCCAGCGGACTCTGTTCAATCGCCAAGGTGCTGATTGCGATGGAAGCGGGCATGATTCCCGCAAATTTACATTTTAACACACCGAATCCGGATATTCCTGCCTTGAAGGAGGGACGCATCCGAGTGGTTGACAAAACCATGCCGTGGAACGGTGGTATCGTAGGCATCAATTCATTTGGCTTTGGTGGCGCGAATGCGCATATTGTTCTCCGTAGTAATCCGAAGCCGAAATTATCCCCAGTTCCGGACACTATCGAACAACTGCCCAAGCTGGTCACCGTGTCGGGTCGCACGGAGGAGGCTGTGCACGCATTGCTGGAAAAAGCGAAAGAGCATCGCAAAGACGACGAGTTTGTTTCGTTGTTACATGTCGTTCATAAGAACAATATACTGGGTCACAAGATTCGCGGTTACGAGATCTTGAGTATCGATAATACACGCGAAATAACTGAGGTAACGAGTGACGAGAGACGTCCTATCTGGTTTATATTTTCCGGTATGGGCACGCAATGGGCGGGTATGGGTCGCGAATTGCTCGCCATCGAGACTTTTCAACGTAGTTTGCGACGATGCGCGGACGCGTTGAAACCCCACGGCATCGATCTCATGAATATTATTATGAACGCTACAGAGGAGACATTGGACAACGTGACAGATTCCTTCGTGTCGATCGCGGCCATGCAGGTCGCTCTTGTCGACATGCTCACATTGATAGGCATACATCCGGATGGTATAATCGGACACTCCACCGGGGAACTGGGTTGCGCCTATGCCGATGGTGCGTTTACACCGGAGCAAACTATTTTAGCAGCCTATAGCAGAGGCAAATCAATTATAGACTCCAAACTGCAAACGGGCTCCATGGCGGCGGTCGGTTTGAGCTGGGAGGAAGCTAAAAAGATGTGCCCGCCTGATATCTCTCCGGCTTGTCACAATTCTGCGAACTCGGTCACCGTTTCCGGCCCCCCCACGTCTCTTAAAAAATTCGTAGAGGAGTTGAAGAGCAAGGATATCTTTGCCAAGATGGTCAAGAGCTCCAATGTCGCATTCCACAGCAAATATATCGCCCCGGCTGGTCCCAAACTACGCGCCTCTCTCGACAAGATCATACCAAACCCGAAGCAGAGATCGGCCAAATGGATCTCGAGCTCCATACCCGAGGCCTCATGGGGCAGCCCGCTCGCACAACTCAGCTCATCTGCGTATCATGTCAACAATTTGCTATCACCTGTTCTCTTTCGGGAAGCGATCGCGCATATTCCAGCGAACGCGATAACGATCGAGATTGCGCCACATTGCTTGCTGCAGGCAATTCTGCGCGGATCGCTGCCACCGACAGTGATCAATATTGGCCTCCACAAGCGGGACCATCCGAACAACCTGGCTTTCTTGTTGTCTAGCATAGGTAAGCTATACATGGCCGGTGCACAACCCGACATCTCAAAGCTGTATCCGCCAGTGAGTTTCCCCGTCGGTCGCGGGACGCCGATGATTGGGCCCCTAGTCAAGTGGGACCACTCCGCCACATGGGATGTGCCCTCTTTCAACCAAAAATCAAGTCAATCGGGCGAATGCATAGTACAAGTAGATCTATCGAAAGAGTTAGACGCTTATCTAGCAGGACATCAGATAGATGGGCGAGTCCTTTTCCCAGCCACCGGTTATCTTCTGCTTGTGTGGAAGACTTTGGCGAAACTGCGCAACACCGACTTCGAATTATTGCCAGTCGTATTTGAAAATGTGCGCTTTCAGCGCGCCACTATTATGCCGAAAGAGGGAACGGTGAAATTCTCGATAAACATCTTCGAGGGAACGGGCGATTTTGAGATCTGCGAGGCCGGTACGGTTGCCGTCAGCGGAAAGATCCGTGCATCCGAAGCTATCGAGCGAGATCAGGTGAACTTACCGCCACCATCAATTCCGCCTGCTGACAACGAGATTTTACCGTTGAACACCAAGGACATTTACAAGGAGCTAAGGCTGCGCGGATATGAATATAGCGGTATCTTCCAGGGGATCAAGATCTGCGACAACTACGCTATTACTGGCGAGCTTCTTTGGTTCGACAAATGGGTCTCGTATTTAGATACTATGCTACAGTTTAGCATATTGTCCAATAGCCACAAGCTGCTATATTTACCATCACGTCTCCAATACGCCGCGATCGACCCAGTTCTGCACAAACAATTGACAGAGGAGCTACCGTTGGACAACGGATTGCCAGTATATCATTACAAGAATGTCAATATTGTCAAATCAGGCGGTGTCGAATTTAGAGGATTAAAAGCTTCTCTGGCTCCTCGACGACAGCAAACTCAGGCTCATCCTAAACATGAACGATATACTTTCGTACCCTATGAAAATTCGCATAGTCTGGTGGAGGATCCAGCAAGGGGTAAAATGCACGCGCTGAATGTGCTGTTGCATATCGTGTGCGAGAATACGACAGCGTTGAAACTTAAGGTCATGGAGATCGCGGGTGAACGAGCCGCGGAGGCTCTCTTGATACCATATCTAGTCGATTTTATCGATGGTGAACCGAACCTGCCCACTGTAAGTATATCACAGGATTTTAATACGAATCACATTCATAACTTCAACAGTAAATTTCAACGGAGGTCATAGATGGAGCAATCTGAAACTGAAAAGCCTATTGTCGATTGCCGCTAGTATATTTCCTCTAACATAAGCCTGAAGCTAATAAGCGTTGAAGATAAACATTGTTAGCTCTCAATATGTTCTTGGAATGCGAATTTTCAATATACGAGAATTCCATGAATAAATTTCATATTGTAATTTTAAATTGCTTGTTTATGTGCACAATTTGAATGCGTGTGAAATACAGGGAATTACGAACAATATTGATAATCGTGGGTTTCCTATCTATATTTGCCTCTCTAAGACTTCTCAATGCTTAAAATTATTGCGACATTTTTTATATATTCATTAATATCGCGCAAAGTATTGAATCATCGCAATCGTTATATTTGTTTCGCAAAAAATTATGCTTTATCGTTTCAGTTCGATTTACAAGTGGCTGCTGTTTCTCCTGGCAATTATACAACAGTTTGCAGCCAAATGAATGTTGACGTCGTGGCGGGGGATGTGAATGATGCACCTCCCGCTCAGGACGTGCATCTCGTAATAGCAGCGGACGTTATATCCAACCAATCTCATGGCGTTCTCAAAAATCTGGCGGCTGCTTTGAAACTCAACGGTTTCGTTCTTTTGGAGGAAACCGCTGCGCAACTGAATTTTAAAACCGCGCTGAAGCAAACAGATCTAGTATTGATCGCGAAACAGACCGATCCCATAGGAAAAACTTATCTATTGCTGACAAAGCTTGAGAAGAAGGAAGAGCCGACTGTAATACAGATCACGGAGAAGACTTTCTCGTGGTTGGAGGGTGTGAAAGCGGCACTGAAGAAATCTGAAAGCGAGGGTCAACAAGTGCTCCTTGTATCCCAAGGCGAACCGTTACTCGGTAAGATGTTTTAGGGAAAAACAATTTTTAAACAATTTTTTTGATTATGTTATGCAGATCAGCAAAACGTAAACGGCCACTTTTTTATTCTGCAGGTCTAATCGGACTCATGACTTGTATACGAAAAGAGATGGGCGGTGCAAACGCACGTTACATCTTCATTCAGGACAAAAACGCTCCCAAGTTCAGTTTATCCACGCAATTATATGCGGAACAGTTAGATAAGGGACTGGTGGCCAACGTGCTGAAGGGAAGCCAGTGGGGCAGGTATTTGCACTTGCAGTTGGATCAACAGAGCAACGTGTCTTCCCTGCAGGTGGAGCACGCTTACGTGAACTCACTGGTGCGAGGAGACTTAAGCAGTTTGAAATGGATTGAAGGCCCGTTAAGTTATTACCGGCCCGATAACTCTTCCAATACGATGCTCTGCAGCGTGTACTATGCTCCGTTGAATTTCAGGTAAGTTTCGACAAACTGTCTTTAATTACTCGTTTAGAGATGAGGATGACAGCGAGATAAATAAAATATCTTACACGATAGGGATATCATGCTGGCGAGCGGGAAACTACCACCGGACGCCTTGCCAGGAAAAATGGCTACGGAGGATTGTATATTGGGATTGGAGTTTTCTGGGAGAGACGCGGGCGGACGTCGCGTGATGGGTATGGTCGAAGCTAGGGGATTGGCGACCACCGTAGTGGCGGATCTTGGTTTCCTCTGGGAGGTACCCGATAAATGGACGTTAGAACAGGCGGCAACGATACCTGTCGCTTATGCAACCAGTTACTACGCTCTGTTCGTACGAGGTCAACTAAAAGCGGGCGAAAGCGTGTTGATTCACGCCGGTACAGGCGGCGTCGGCCAAGCTGCGATCGCCATCTCTTTGCATGCCGGTTGCACGGTCTTCACTACCGTTGGCACGCCGGAGAAAAGGGAATATCTCAAGAAAACCTTCCCCCAATTGACCGATAGACACATCGGCAATTCTCGGGACACGAGCTTCGAACAGCTAATACTCACTGAGACACAAGGACGCGGAGTCGATGTGGTGCTGAACTCGCTGGCGGAAGAGAAGCTGCAGGCTGGCATACGATGCCTCGCGTTGAATGGTCGTTTCCTCGAGATTGGCAAGTACGATCTATCGAATGACAGCCGCGTAGGAATGTCAATGTTCTTGAAAAATACGGCCTTCCATGGTATACTGCTGGATGCGTTGTTTGGAGATGATTGTGCAGAGAAAAAGGAGGTGGTAAAGCTTCTTTCAGAAGGGATCAAAAACGGCGCAGTGCGTCCACTACCCTCGACAGTGTTCTCGGAGCAGCAGCTCGAGCAGGGATTTAGATTCATGGCGACTGGCAAACATATTGGCAAGGTATTACTGAAGATTCGGGATGAAGAACCGAAAAAACTCGTCTCGCCGACGCCAAAGATAGTGGCTGCCATACCACGTACTTACATGAATCCAGAGAAATCGTACATATTAGTCGGTGGTCTCGGTGGCTTCGGTCTGGAGCTGGCCAACTGGATGATTTCACGCGGCGCCAAATTTATCGTTCTCGTGTCACGTTCGGGCATACGCACCGGTTACCAGGCATTGTGTGTGCGACGCTGGCGCGAGAATGGTGTGAAGATCCTCATCTCCACGGCGGACGTTACGACCTTATCGGGTGCTGAACGCCTGATCCAGGAAAGCAGTCGACTGGCTCCGGTGGGTGGCATATTCAATCTCGCAGCTGTATTGCGCGACGCGCTGATCGAGAATCTGACAGAGGCCGATTTCAAGACGGTAACTCTGCCGAAAGTCGACGGTACAAGAAATTTGGACGCGGTATCGAGAAAATCTTGTCCATCGTTGGATTATTTCGTCGTGTTCTCATCCATATCGTGCGGCCGCGGCAATACGGGCCAAACTAATTACGGTTTTGCGAATTCGGCCATGGAAAGATTGATGGAACAGAGACAGGCCAATGGTTTACCTGGTCTCGCCATTCAATGGGGTGCCATTGGAGACGTTGGCTTAATCATGGGTAATATATGCAAAATGTATTTTCTTGAAGAAATCCGAGTTTTAATCAGTTGGTTTTTTATTCCTGGATCCGTGATTTTCCGAGTCTTTATTTCTATAAAAATCCATCCTTTTATTTTATTTTAAAAAGCATTTATATTCATCAACATAGCGGCATGATTTCCTAAGGAAGACAATAACGATAACATTAAAAATTAATTAAGCGGTATATACGTGCGGGGTATTATTGTTATAAAATCATTATATGTTACATTTTATAATCTGTGTTATTTACACAATATTGTTATTCTTCTAGATATGGGAGGTAACGACACCGAGATTGGCGGTACCATGCCACAACACATAGTAAGCTGCCTAGCGACTATGGACGTATTCCTACAACAACCGCATCCAGTTCTATCTTCCGCAGTATTGGCTGAGAAAAACAAATCCACGGATAGTGGTAATAAAATCCTCCTCATCGAAGCCGTTGCCAATATCTTAGGTATTAAAGACGCTAATTCAGTTGGTGGCAGCAATAGCCTGGCCGACTTGGGTATGGACTCACTGATGGGCACGGAGATAAAGCAAACCCTCGAGAGAAATTATGATATCGTGTTGTCGCCTCAAGAGATTCGCGCTTTGACGTTCGCCAAACTACAAGAATTATCTTCGTCGACCACCGAGACGAATAAGAAGCCATTTACGGCCGCAAACGTGACTGCTAGTGCGAATTCGGACGAAAATGCTGCCAGCAATGCACTGATGATGCAATGGCCAGGCGATGAAATGCTGCCTAAGGAAGCTCTCATCCGAATGAAGACAAAGAGCGCGAATGGATCGCCATTGTTTATCGTTCACCCGATCGAGGGTTTCATGAAATCATTAGAGTACATGGCTAGCGAGCTCGAGAGACCACTTTGGGGACTGCAAAGCGTTGAATATGCGCCGCACGATACAATACCGGAAATGGCTAAATTCTATATAAACAACATCAGGAAAGTTCAAGAGAAGGGACCGTACCACCTGGTGGGATACTCGTTCGGAACTTGCGTCGCTATCGAGATGACTTTGCAGTTGGAATCCGCTGGGGAGAAAGTCACCCTGCATTTAATCGACGGTTCGCTGGATTTTATGCGAAAACAATGCGAAATGATCGGCAAAATAGATGTGACAAATTGCGTTATCTCCGATGGCTGTATGAAAGCGTTGGCGTATTTCAGCATTCAGTTTAACAAGAAGGTCAATTATTCTCAAGTAAGTACTATCACGTCCACATGTCTATCTTTTTGTATATCTAAATAAAGTATATTCTTGATTATTACATGGTAGGGAGAAAACTGTACACTAATAATCAAAGAATACAAACATTCAAAAGCAGAAACTGCATCTCATTAAAGCACAAATAAAAATCAATAGTAATTATAATATTAGCCACGATATGCATAATATATACAATGAGCGAATGTTTATTATTTATAAATAATTCATGATCTTTGTTTGCCTTTCAAGAATTCGGTAATGAATCGTTTGATAATAACAATTAAACATATGCTTTTTTTCATTTTTATTAGTTATTAGCAATTCACAATGACATAAATATGATCCATAAATGAGAGCACAAATAATCCAGGGTACATGTATATATGCATATACATGTAATCGAGATATTTATTTTTCAATCTACATATATTTCATTCTAGGCATACAATATTCTGAGACAGAGCAAATCAGATGAGGAGATGTTTGACAAAATGTTACAAGTAATAGGCGATACCCCATATCCACAAGAAGATGTAAAGATTGCTGGGTATCTTCTGTTTAAAAAATTGGTGGCCATTTCACTCTATTGTCCGGATAAAAAAATCAAAGGACCAGTGACATTGATTAAGGCTACAGAGAACTTTGTGCCCATAGAAAAGGATCACAATTTGTCACACGTAAGAGATTTCTGTCCTTATCTGTTTCTTTCGTTGAATATATATGCAATATTGTCAATATTTTAATTTTATTTTCCTTTTTCTTTTAAAATTGTGAATTTATTATGAATTTAAATTCAAATAAAGGTTTTTATTTCAATACAGTTTTTATCGAATATATTCCGTTTTTCTTTGCATCTATTGTAGTTATCCGAAAAATAGAATATTGGCAATATATTAGCACAAATATTTACAATATTGTCACATCCAATTACAAATAAATAAAAAATCCAAATAAAAATTAATTGAATAGATAGATAAAACAGTTGATTTTATACAAGTTTGATAGATATTTTTATCAAAGCTAAATAATACTATTCTCTCAATCTCCTTCTCATACGCGAAAGGAATTTGCAAATTATGTATTCAAAGATTTATACATACTTTACCTTTTCTCTTTCAGATTTGCATGCAGCCCGTGAGAGTAGAAGAGGTGAATGGTAATCATAGAACAATACTGTTGGGAGAAAGTGCAAAAAAGATCGCAAGTTTTTTGCAAGTGTAGTTTGTAAAACGCGAGAGAAAGTTTGTTAAGAAAATGAAGTGCATAACGTAACTAGAATCCGTGTAAAAATTTTATTACGGCCAAGACAATGTTTCATGGCATAGCGCGGTGTCGGTAGAACTTAATTTTCACAAGGTTGCAGAAAGATTGTAGATATATTTTATCATGTAATCATACGATCGCAAATTCTTTGCACCATGTTGCTGCAATGTGAAACTGAAAGATTTCGCGCTATATAAAGTGACGTTACATAGGAATCTTTTATCATATGCTCTCCGATATTACAAGTCAGAAAATTCTTTGTATTCGCAAGCAAGCAAAACGTACAAAAATGAGAAATGCATGAGATAAGATGATACAGCTTTTTAAAATGGTATATCAGTACTTCCCTTATCATTAATTAATTTAAATTAAGTACAATAAGTTTTCTTGTATAATTTTTAAGTATATGGGATCAGTAACTTGTTTTAAGACTGTGTAAGCTTTTTCGTGATATTTCCAAAGTGGATACGAATTGAATGTGTGCGTATATATTTATTTAAATTATATTAATAGTTTACTTTTTTCTCCACTTAGTAATTAATGATACTTTGATTTTTAGCGGGTTGATCTCGTTATCTCTAGCATTTAATGGAGTCTGTAATGCTTCTCACACACACACACACACATCCATCATCACAATATCGTGATGAAATTGTA
>NW_021848419.1:1020710-1025097 GCF_003651465.1 Formica exsecta
TGCCCATAGAAAAGGATCACAATTTGTCACACGTAAGAGATTTCTGTCCTTATCTGTTTCTTTCGTTGAATATATATGCAATATTGTCAATATTTTAATTTTATTTTCCTTTTTCTTTTAAAATTGTGAATTTATTATGAATTTAAATTCAAATAAAGGTTTTTATTTCAATACAGTTTTTATCGAATATATTCCGTTTTTCTTTGCATCTATTGTAGTTATCCGAAAAATAGAATATTGGCAATATATTAGCACAAATATTTACAATATTGTCACATCCAATTACAAATAAATAAAAAATCCAAATAAAAATTAATTGAATAGATAGATAAAACAGTTGATTTTATACAAGTTTGATAGATATTTTTATCAAATCTAAATAATACTATTCTCTCAATCTCCTTCTCATACGCAAAAGGAATTTGCAAATTATGTATTCAAAGATTTATACATACTTTTTACCTTTTCTCTTTCAGATTTGCATGCAGCCCGTGAGAGTAGAAGAGGTGAATGGTAATCATAGAACAATACTATTGGGAGAAAGTGCAAAAAGGATCGCAAGTTTTTTGCAAGTGTAGTTTGTAAAACGCGAGAGAAAGTTTGTTAAGAAAATGAAGTGCATAACGTAACTAGAATCCGTGTAAAAATTTTAGTACGGCCAAGACAATGTTTCATGGCATAGCGCGGTGTCGGTAGAACTTAATTTTCACAAGGTTGCAGAAAGATTGTAGATATATTTTATCATGTAATCATACGATCGCAAATTCTTTGCACCATGTTGCTGCAATGTGAAACTGAAAGATTTCGCGCTATATAAAGTGACGTTACATAGGAATCTTTTATCATATGCTCTCCGATATTACAAGTCAGAAAATTCTTTGTATTCGCAAGCAAGCAAAACGTACAAAAATGAGAAATGCATGAGATAAGATGATACAGCTTTTTAAAATGGTATATCAGTACTTCCCTTATCATTAATTAATTTAAATTAAGTACAATAAGTTTTCTTGTATAATTTTTAAGTATATGGGATCAGTAACTTGTTTTAAGACTGTGTAAGCTTTTTCGTGATATTTCCAAAGTGGATACGAATTGAATGTGTGCGTATATATTTATTTAAATTATATTAATAGTTTACTTTTTTCTCCACTTAGTAATTAATGATACTTTGATTTTTAGCGGGTTGATCTCGTTATCTCTAGCATTTAATGGAGTCTGTAATGCTTCTCACACACACACACACACATCCATCATCACAATATCGTGATGAAATTGTAAATAACAACGACAAGATATATCAATGCATTGCTTAATACAATTCTTAGTTATCGGCTCTTCAACTTTTCGCATTCTTAT
Organism: Formica exsecta; assembly: GCF_003651465.1. NCBI lineage: Eukaryota > Metazoa > Arthropoda > Insecta > Hymenoptera > Formicidae > Formica > Formica exsecta. The sequence goes on from NW_021848419.1 coordinate 1,022,067, forward strand.
ATTATTAAAATATAATTAAAGAGAGAAAGATTATTTCAAGATTAACTGCACAATATGTAATTTATTTTGTGTTTCATTCCATTAGCAATTAAAAGTTTGGCACATTAAAAAAATTTATACTGTCTGTATTTTTTATTAACTTAACAGAGATTCAGCATATTGTATATCATATCTTGAAAATACACACTTACTAGTTGTAAGTATATATTATACATACAAGTTAATAATGTAAATTTATATGCAATATGTTTATGTTCCCAACTCTGATTATTTAGACAAATAAATTTTCGAAACTAAACTTATGTAAGCAATATTTTTTTCTTTGATACTATTACCATACTGTTCGATTATATGTGAATCTAACAAAATTTATAAAAAGAAAAAAATCAGTGATTTTATATATTTTTTTTTACTCATTTTCTTTATATAAATTATTAGATGGCGTTTTTTCCTCGCGCGCTCGGCACATTCTTCTTTACTGCTCGGCTTCTAGACGTTGCAGCGCGATGATATATAGCCTATGTTACTCAGGAAGATCTAAGCTATTCATAGTTATGAAAGATTTTTTCAAATCGGTTCAGTAGTTTCTGAGATTACCCCAAACAATGGAACAAACAGATAAACTTTACCTCTTTATAATGTAGTATGATATGGTTTAATGAATAATGGAGTCTTAGATATATACTCGATGACTAAAAGGGCAATATAGATAATGTACAAATACAAATAATGTTAATTAGATAAACATTTTAATTTAATGCATCAGTAAAATGCGAGTCTGATATCGCGGCATTTTTATCGCACGTGAAAGAGACTGTTAAAGCGTAACGAGTACCAGATTTTACTTTTTCAACTAGATGTAAATTTTCACTTCCTGAGGTAAAAATCGAGACTCTGCCTGTGAAAATATTGTTAAATTATTTCATCTCTATGTATATATAATAAACTTATTTAATCGCGTGTAAGTCTTACCTTTTCTTGGTTCTATTGTTGTATTGACATTATTTTTGTCGATGAATATAAACCTACCACCTTCGAAATTTTTCTCATAATCATTTAAATACAGCAGTGATGTATAATGAAACGATTCATATGTCTCCTAAAATTTTAATTTTAATTTAGTTTCGGCTTCTTCAATCGCTTCTTAAATATCACGAAACATGCTTGACAAAATATACAAAATAGAAAGAAAAAAGGAAATTTTTTATATTTGTATAACTATATTAAGAGTGTTATAATGTTTTGAACCAAACCTTATCAACATGTGGATGCCAGTATTCATCATGTATAGTTCTCGCGGGTTTATTAGTTATCCGCGAAAAAAACGTAGGTTTGGTTAAATAAATTTTATCTATATCTACCCCAAAATTATGTGCTACTGCATGTTGTATTTTCGTTTTCACTACCCTATAAATTAAACGTAATATCCTATTATTTTAAATGTTGATATATGTAATTCTTCATTCAACCATCAATATATGATAAATATATAATAAAATGTTTAAATATATAAATTTATGTATGTTGTAATTCTGTTAATTGAATGTATTTATCTTAAAAATTAGATTTGGAATAGAAATAATTTATTTATATGTATTTAAGCAAATTTAAATAATCAATTTTCGTGTCCTTAACTTTTAATATTAATTCTAAAATGCAAAAATTTTTGTTTTTCTTTACGTGTAACTTACAACATTCACATAGAATTAAAAGTCATACCTATAAATTGCTAAATCCATATTATTAAATAACTTCTTTGCTGCTGACTGTTTGTAGATATTGATAAAACCCTGCCCTTTGCTGAGAGCGCCAGAATGAAGATCCAGAATACTTGCGCCGCCATCAGATCCAGCCAAATCTAATCCATCTTTTGCTAGCTTCAGTAAAACATCTACCTCTGTTGTCGAGACAAGTTTATCCGTAACAACTCTGCCACATTTTTCTGGTACACAGCCAGGGTATTTTTCTAACTCTTCTCTATAATCCACAGAGCAGTCAACATTCTGTGCACGACTTACCAGCACATCTTTCTGCTTTGCTAAAGATACTTCCTTGGCCTGTCTGCTATTATACCAAACTATTAATAATACTCCGAGTATCAGAATGCATCTGGACCATACTCTTTGATATGGAAAAGATACAACAGGTCCATATTTCCTATCAAATTGAAAGCAGAGATTGTATATACTTTTAATTTATTCTTATAACTTACTTATTAAATAATTACTTAATGACAGCATGCATAATTTTATAGAAACAGCAATCAATTTTTGTGAATATTATGTATCCGATTATTTACAATTTGAATATTATGTATCCGATTATTATTTACAAATACCTGTGCAGGAATCTGTATATATAATGGACCCCTGTGTCTCCTAAATATTTATGATATAATAAATGAGATTTATACACATACTTACAATTCAGCAGACTTGGTCGGCTTTTCCTCAACCTTGCTTTCTTCCTGAATTAAATTTTCCTTCTGTATATTTTTTTTCTTCGTCTTCTTTATTTCTTGCGTCATCGTTGTTTATTTCTTGATTTTATGTTTAACCTAATCTTTCACACATGTCAAACATATATGTCAGCTGTCAGCAAGTGACAGCTAAAGACTATTGCACGTGAAAAAATTTTAAACGTAACCGTAAAGCCCGTATCAGACTATGCATTGAGATTGAAATTTGACCAATCAGGACAAGAAAATTTTAGTTCCTTTTATCCTGATTGGTCAAATTTCAATCTTCAATACGTAGTCTGATACGGGCTTAAGGCCGTAAGTAAATCAACCAATTCAGTTTATGTATTCACCTGCGCAACCCGTAATGCATTGTGAAAGACTGCGAGAGCCAATAACAGTCTACCTTATTTAGCATCTCTTTTCAATAGCGACTGCACAGTACACACCCAGGCTGCGGTCGGAAAGACGCTAGAAATGCTTCGAAGCGTTTGATTGACCAATCAGGACAAAGAGAGTAAAGATTTCTTTATTCTAATTGGTTAATGCAATGCTTCGAAGCATTTCTAGCGT
>NW_021848419.1:1025336-1132027 GCF_003651465.1 Formica exsecta
AAAGAGACTACAATTTCTTTGTCCTGATTGGTCAAATTTCAATCTTCAATCTTCAATGCGTAGTCTAATACGGGCTTAATGCATTGCGAAAGACTGCGAGAGCCAATAACAGTCTACCTTATTTAGCATCTCTTTTCAATAGCGACTGCACAGTACACACCCAGGCTGCGGTCGGAAAGACGCTAGAAATGCTTCGAAGCGTTTGATTGACCAATCAGGACAAAGAGAGTAAAGATTTCTTTATTCTAATTGGTTAATGCAATGCTTCGAAGCATTTCTAGCGTTTTCTCGACCGTAGCCATAATCGATTCTTTGCATTGCATTATGGGTTGCGCAGGGTTGATAACTTGGAGCTCTTCGACCAAACTCTGATTAATTTAATCGACGTTCAATATTCAATAGGAGAATTGGTTTTATATAGAATGAATTCTCCTATTGGATATCGGACGTCGATTAAATTAATCAGAGTTTGGTCGAAGTGGCCCTTAACCTTCCTTTATATTATTTTTAATCGTGCGTTGTTCCCGCATCATGTATAAGTTGTTAGGGGAAATATGGGGCATTTGATTTACACTAGAGCTAGGTTCCAAAACGGTGTAAAATTTCCTCTCCGAGGACGATTTTACTCGATGGCCAGACTGAAACTAATCAGAAACCAAAAAAAGTTTCGGAACGGCCATCGAGTAAATTTTTCTTCGGAGAGTACGTTTTGGAACGTAGCCTTAGATGGGAAATTTTGGAATACGGATTAGCGAGAACACAATCTGGCAGCCCTGCAGCTGATTTCTGCTTCACGTACGCATGTATGTATACTTGTTTGTCATTGCTCGCAAATGACGTAATTCACGCATCATGTGTGTCATGTTTTTCTTGTTATTATCATTAATATAAACATGCTGTCCTTTTTTCGAAAGCTATCAATCGGCGGAAAGATAAAAGATGGTATACTGCCGGAAAGAATCATGGAAACGGCAGAGGATCTCTTGACAGCGAAGAATCAGAGCGATCTGACATTAAAGACAGATACCGAGTTAAAAGAATCTGTTTACGGCAAGTTTTTGCGCTCTATTTGCGTATTGTATCATTCGACCTTTCGGAGTGTATTGTCCGATGTCAGAAAGATGGTGCGACATTGCAAATGACTTGTTCTTTTTTTTTACACTTTATTAAAACAATCGAGTATTGCTCGAAAAATATTTCTGGAAAAAATATATTACACTGGAATAATATGCAGCTGCAGAAAGAGATTCTCTATCATTTAACGATTCAGTTCTTCCCGTTTTTCAGATTTGCTAAGGACAATTAAGGATCCGGAGAAACCGCAAACCTTGGAGCAACTGGACGTTGTCTATGAAGATTGTATAACCATTTGCCACAGCACACCTGGAGGGGTCTCTGTAATTCGCGTGGAATTCAATCCTACAGTACCTCACTGCTCATTGGCAACTCTCATAGGATTGTGTATTCGTGTCAAATTGGAACGTCATTTGGTAGCATTGTTTAAATTAGATATATATATCAAAGAGGGTGCACATTCCACTGAACAAGAAAGTATGTATACTTGTATTCTACATTGTTCCAACAGAAACATATATACACTTACCTTTAATATTGTGTGCATTAAATTACAGTTAACAAACAAATAAATGACAAGGAACGTATAGCAGCTGCAATGGAAAATCCAAATTTACGGGAACTAGTGGAGAAATGCATATTAGAGGAAGATTATTAGCATTGTATGTGATTGTGATGTATATGCTATTGGATATCTTTTTGGAGTACAGTTTTAATATGCATTATATTATGTAAATAAATAGTATATTTTATATATATGATACAATTAACGAGCCCGACTTACAATTATAACAAGATATTTTTCCAATGAAAAAAAAAACTACCTTGTAAATTAAATCGTTTCTTTTCTTGATAATATTGTAAACTTGTATTTCTGATAAAAGAGTAAACGTTATCGATAAAAAGATTAATACAATTCAAGGGTATCATATATAGAATCTAATGCAATTTGTAAATATGATGAAAATTTTCTTTTTACATTAATCCAAATTAGGATAGACAAAACAGAATAAAGAAAGTCATATGAATCAGCATGCTGATCAATAACAAGTTTCAATTTGTTTACAAGTAGTCTTATTTATTTCGTATCATTGCAATATTTTTAAAATTTCTTCTTAACTCTTGTTTTAATTAATATATAATCGAACTTTTACGCTTTTGATTTATTTTTAATTCGAGTAATATAAATATATTTTTATTGTAATATAAAAATATTATCTTTTGCTGTATCACAATATGTATAAAGCCCGAAAAATACAATTTTAGAAAATTAGATAATTTTTAAAGACATCAATCTCTTTCACGAAATACTCTTTTAATCCATCATAATGCTTTTAAAAAATACATCGAAAGAGAATGCCTCGTAGAATGCATCACGTGTGATGCACGGACGTCTTGCATGCAACATACATCGTACATACAATGTATGGGACAATGAAATTGTTGAGAAATTGGGTGACGTACTCGCAATTTATGACGGTGATCAAAACTGCCGCGTGCGGGCGTCAGAGTGTGTTTCTACCCATTTCTACCACTTCTGTGGCGACTATATACCGGATCACATTCGCATCGCGTGGCATCAGCCGTCAGTCGAGTCCAATCGAGTCTCGGGTAGTCTCGAGTCGCAAACAGCGCGGATGTTATCTTTTTCCTATATCCTTTTTCTTCTCATATCGCGTCGAATTCTCAAGAAAAAAATCATCGGATGTTTTTCTTTGAACATAAATAATTCATTTAGAGAATCGCCCATATTCCAGGTGCAAATTAAAAGAGTTTGTAAGTGTTATTATAAGCTATTAATAAATAAACAATAGTATCTAATCAAAATTTTTCAAAGTTGAATCTTTACTTATAATTGAAAATTTTCAAATCATCTTTCCTTATTTATTTAAATATTGCTCAGCTAATTTATAAATTATATATTTTTGTAAATCCACGATTTAACCAATATACGAATGGGAAAAGTATATAACTTGAATTTTATATTTACATAGCTTATAATGATAAAGCATAAAAATATTTTCAAGAATTAAACTTTTTAAATTTTAATTTTTTCTTTCTCTCTCTCCCTCTTTTTTTAAAATTAACGATATGTATATATTTCTCTTTTTTCAAGTGCAACACTATGATAAATCATCAACTGGTCAAGATGGGCTTCAATTTGTCTTCCTCGATTTTCATCGTCCTCTTGTTCAAGTTTATTACGCACGGCTTGCCAATGCTAGAGGAAGAACTTTACGGTATGATAAGTCAACGTTACACATAAAAACACATCAACATAAATATTAAATGTGCTAATTTGATATCTACGCGCGGTGTATCAGGAAGGAGAAATTTTTATTTGAAATATTACTTTCAAAAAAATTTCTCAAAACAAATCAATACTGCATAAATTTGTGTGTCCAATTTTAACACAAGTTATAGCGTTTTCAAGTGAAGCAGATTTGATCACCCTGCGATTAAACCTAATTTGCCATGAACATATGTTCGAACGTAAATGGGTTTTGAATCTGATTAATATAAATAACACATTAATATTATAAATAATATAAAGTATATTCTGATTGACATTATTTTGACTTCAAAGCACCAAATTCTTTGCCCTGATTAATCAATCAAACGCTTATCTGATGCAGTATTTCATTGATTAATCCAATAATCCAAGTACCCCTATAGTAACCCAAGACGTCATAAATGACGTCATTAATCGATTTCAGAGCGATCAAACTTGCTTCATTCGAAAATGCTATTAGTCGGAAAAATTTCTTGTGTATCCTTAGCATTTACGAATAAAATATCACGAAAACAACTCATGTGCTCTAAAAGGTTAATAGGTCCATTTGATACTCGCACTTAATGTGCTTTTGCGACGATTATACGACGGGGATTTAAATAAATTTATACAAGTCTCGCAAAATGCTTTAGCCGCTATTTTATGCATCAGTCTCGAAGTTATGAGCAGATAAACGTCAAAACGCAAAAGTTCGGAATAAAACGTTATCATAGCTAACATGCGCACTTCTTTATTTTTTGCAACTTGTTTCCCGTTATATCATAGAAATGATATGAGTCATTCCTATCGTGCTATCCGATAACATACATATACTTTTTTATAGTAATATAATAATATAAATATACATAATATTGAAATCTGTGATAAACATAAATCTTATAATTATGCATTTGCATATCTATCGGCATATATATCGGCTTTTTCTTTATCATATACTAGAATATATTCATATAATTCGCGCTTTTAATTCTGATGACAGATTCTATGAGCCATCTTTTTCTTTAGTCAAGAAAACAAAGAGATCGTCATCTATCTAACTTTTCAATTTCCAACACATACTTCGTAATTAAGTTTCAATTTAAAACTAAAATTCACTTGAAATTAAAATACGCGATTTCACTATGCATCTTTTACCCTCTATAATTTATAGTTACGAAAAGCCTTTTTTTATCCGCACAATCCGCTCTTCTAATAGAGAAATATTATTATTATTATTCGATGTCTCAACATTTTCGTTAAGAAGAACTCGACCACAAGTTCATCACATAATATAATTGGTTGTAAAGAATCCATGATCGCGAATCCATGATTGCAATTGTTAAAGTTCCGCGGAATATTTCTTGGTTCCCATTAATGTTGCGGTGTCGTGACATTAACGCAGCTAACGCATCGGTTTGTTATTCCCCGCGGAAGCCGAATGCCGGCTGATGCTTTTACCACTACCAGTGCCGCGCAACGTTTATTAACGTATACGTAATTAATTCAAGTAGGAGATCGACAAAAGTCGCGCACGTTCGCATCCGTAATTTTCCAACGCTACATTATCAATTGATCTCGACCATTATGTAACCGCGCGATTATTTATCTCATGATAGAGCCGTTATAGTGTGAAAATTGCTTAATCCAAAGAAATGAGAAAGTATAATATTAAAGATAAAATTATATTTCTTTAACATTATAGAAAATTTTTATTTCTTTTTCATTTTCCAGATTTTTTAAATATATAAATATATATTTTTTTCCTGAAAAAAATTGATTCTATATAATCTGAATATTAGATTAAATTTTTGAATAGATTTTATATTAAATATTATTGAGATAAAAAAGAAAAAATGGAATACTTCCATATAATCAGGGAGATACAATACTTTAATCTTTCCGACTTAAGCATATTTCATACTGTGCCGCAAGAATCATTTCGTTATCATCTAAAAGAGTGGTATATAATGGTGTGTTATAATCTTATACGAGGAAAAAAGTACTTTGTAGGTCAGACTCGTTAACGCGCGAGAAAAAATGCGGGCCGTCCGTCGATTAGTTTCAACGATCCGAAACCGGGCTTTCCCTCGTGTTCTTCCCTCTTCTTTGCATTTACGTGCAATACGCGAAGCATAATCTGGTTTAAATTTACGCAGAAGGTAGTCACTGCAAGCTGGAGAACGGCAAGACGGGCGTGTGCAAGAAAATATACGAGTGCCCATCCAAATTACGAGACGTGATAGAGGGTAAAAGGAGCTCAGATTCGACGGGACGTTGCGGCTTCGAGGACTTCACGGAGATCGTCTGCTGCCAGTACAACATCACGGACAAGATAGGGCTTCGGCCAGCGGAGATAGGTATGATATCATCTCATAGCTTGCAAAATGGGTTTTTTTTTTTTCTATGAGTAGCAAAATAGAGCGATCTGAGAATTGAATACAGGATTGATAAACACAGATGACTACTTACTTTAACTTACTTTGAAGATATAGAAATAAAAAACATAATAAAATAAATATAATAAAAAACATAATTGATAGAAATAAAAAAAGAATAATTCATTCATTCATTAATTAGCGTTACGCAGAAATGAATTTACTAAAGTAATTTAGAGGAAATATAAGGAATACGATGTATATAATTGATTGTTTTTAAATTGCGTGAATTAACTTGCTTATTATTATTTGCTGATATCGCGTTGAAGAGTTTAGTAGAAAATCGAACAATAAAAGATGTTTTTGTATGTGCTGCGCAGAGAGATATTGTCTAACTTTATATCATCTTACTTCATCCATCATCTAACTTTACAGATTATTAAAACCGCTACTTTGCTGGGAGATGCGTGTCTAGTTATTTGTGGTGATAATGAGATGAGCGTTGGGAAGGTGATCGGGAGGAAGACGAATCTGACGATTATTAATATTCCTACGAGTTTGCCGTCGATTAACATTCTATCTTTATTCGAGAACAGGTTTCTCAGCTTGTTGCCATAATTTCCAATAGCGACTCTTATTCTCTTCATCTGGAAAAAGACGGAATTCTACGAGACGGGACTGTCCCTAAACTTTAATGTTGACATTTCTCATTATTACGAAGCTATAGCGTATTTTATCATTTTGAAATCGGCTTGATTCTTGATATATATGGCCATTTAAGACGTTTTTAAATCTCAGATATTTTATTAATGTTTATCGCGTATATTATCACTTTAACATGTATCATTAATGCGCGTGCGTAAATCGCTTCCGAGAATTCGTTTAAATAATAAACGACCTTGAAGAGACGCGCGGTGACGTAACGATCGTCACGGCTCATAGTTACGGCTACAGTTTTATATATCCGGACAGAATCCGGTCTCGCCGATTATAATCGGCCAATCGATCGTGTTCTTTCGCGCGAAGACAATGTTCAATTCGCGGTCGTAAATTTTCAGCATGCCGGCAATACGAGAACGAGATCGGAACAAGTAGCAAAAGAGCGATAACGGAGAACAAGGTGGAGTTTCACATATTCAGCGGCATGAGAGCCGAGCGCGGAGAATTCCCGTATATGGTCGCTCTGGGATACGAGAATGAAGACGAGGGCGACGAGAATCCGGACGCTATCAAGTACAACTGCGGCGGCACGTTAATCTCGTCGCAATATGTACTTACCGCCGCTCACTGCGTGAACAGCGTGCAGGAGAAAGTACCGATAGAGGTAAGTAGCAGATGAGTTCCAAGTTCAAGGTCGTGATCTAGTCAAGGATTAACCCTCGAAATAGCCGCTGTCCATTCGAGTCAGAGTGATTTCTCGCGTGTCCTGTTATGAAAAAAGAAATGAAACAGATTAGTGTAGAATCCTTATTTAATTCTTATAGACTAAGAGGTGTTCACCGAAATAAAAAACGCACGAAGAGACACTCCTCTTGTTTACAGAATCTACATCCTATAATATAAATACGATTTCTTTACAATATATCGCAGTTTATAACAAAGATATCCTTGTTTGACATAAGTAGATTCGGAAAGATCTTTCTGTAATTCTCTACGATATGAGATGCAAAGATCAAGAGCGAATCTCTTTTGCTTCCTAGGTAAAGATCGGCAACGAGGATCTAAAGAGTGCGGACGACGATGCGCAACGAATTCCCATAATCGACGTGATAACGCATCCGCGTTACAAGCGCAGCATGAATTACAACGACGTGGCCATCCTGAAATTAAAGACGCCTGTACGTATGACGAGTAACGTGAGGCCGATCTGCATCCAAACGAAATCTCTCACCACTATGGATATGTCGACGAACGTATCGTTCATCGTGATCGGTTGGGGCGCTACCAGTTTCACCGACGACGGCAGCATCATGTTGATGAAGACGCCGAGTCTCAGGTGCGAGAAAATAAAAAATACATAGCTTTTTTTAGTAAGAATTTTAACAAAGAGCATTTTCTCGAACGCATGCTTGCGAGAATTCTTTTACGAAAAATTGTCTGCGTAGCTATCATTATGGCTACACAGTTTATATATTTGTCTGCGTAGCTATCATTATGGCTACACAGTTTATATATTTGTCTGCGTAGCTATCATTATGGCTACACAGTTTATATATTTGTCTGCGTAGCTATCATTATGGCTACACAGTTTATATATTTGTCTGCGTAGCTATCATTATGGCTACACAGTTTATATATTTGTCTGCGTAGCTATCATTATGGCTACACAGTTTATATATTTGTCTGCGTAGCTATCATTATGGCTACACAGTTTATATATTTGTCTGCGTAGCTATCATTATGGCTACACAGTTTATATATTTGTCTGCGTAGCTATCATTATGGTTACGTTAAAGTTTATATATTTCAATTTAGATATTATTATTTTAGTCTCTTCCTCTGTCTATTTCTCTCTCTCTCTCTCTCTCACTCTTTCTCTCTCTCTCTCTCTCTCTCTCTTTCTCTCTCTTTCTTTCTCTTTCTCGGGCGCGCGACATAGGAAGCAGAGTTGGGCAAAAATGTAATCTAATTAACAATTACAAATTTCAATTACAATGTAATTATTAATTGCATTAAGAATTACATTGTAATTGAAATTTGTAATTGTAAATTAGATTACATTTTTGCCCAGCTCTGCTTCCTATAGGCGCGTTCCATTTAACGATCGCAACGCTCACGGTATCATTTCATCCTTGTTGTTCACGAAACTTAAACAAAGACAGATGATGCTCGCGAGCATTGCGATCGTTAAGTGGAACGCGCCCTATGCCGCGCGCGCGAGAAAGAGAAAGAGAGAGAGAGTGAGAGAGAGAGAGAGAGAGAGAGAATAGTTCGAGATGCGTGGCTTCAGCGTTCGCTCGTACGTAGCCGTATAGAGCGCCCCTCCCACCGCTTCGCCGCGCACCTAGCAACGCCTGAGTAGGAAGTCTCTTCTCGCCGCGCGCTTGTGTAAGGCATGGATTGGCCCATCTTTTTAAATTAATTTCTTAATAATTATTACGAATATCGCAAAATGGTAAAGGACTTCTTCTCGGTTTCATATGCTCTACCTCCACATGGCGGGTGATCCGCGAATTATAGGACACCCTGTATAGTATGTATAATAAATCTACATATATGTATATAGGCGTAAAATAATAGTCATGAGTGTAGAAGTGTAGTGTAGAATAGTGTGTGAGCTGGGACATCATTCGATTTCTTCTGATTGGCTGAAATCCTTTTTGGTCAAAAATGGCGAAATCGGAATATTTGTAAAAATAGTAACTAGTCTAAAGTCCATTTCAAACTATACATTAAAGATTGTGATTGGAGATTAAAGATTGAAATTTAACCAATCAGATCAAAGAAAATCTTAGTTCCTTGTGCTAGTAGCTTTTTATGAAACTGTTCAGTAGTAATCAAACGTGATTGGCTTTTACTTTTAACCAACAAATCAACGGCTGCGGTCGGAAAGACGCTAGAAATGCTTCGAAGCGTTTGATTGACCAATCAGGACAAAGAGAGTAAAGATTTCTTTATTCTAATTGGTTAATGCAATGCTTCGAAGCATTTCTAGCGTCTTCTCGACCGTAGCCATAATCGATTCTTTGCATTGCATTATGGGTTGCGCAGGGTTGATAACTTGGAGCTCTTCGACCAAACTCTGATTAATTTAATCGACGTTCAATATTCAATAGGAGAATTGGTTTTATATAGAATGAATTCTCCTATTGGATATCGGACGTCGATTAAATTAATCAGAGTTTGGTCGAAGTGGCCCTTAACCTTCCTTTATATTATTTTTAATCGTGCGTTGTTCCCACATCATGTATAAGTTGTTAGGGGAAATATGGGGCATTTGATTTACACTAGAGCTAGGTTCCAAAACGGTGTAAAATTTCCTCTCCGAGGACGATTTTACTCGATGGCCAGACTGAAACTAATCAGAAACCAAAAAAAGTTTCGGAACGGCCATCGAGTAAATTTTTCTTCGGAGAGTACGTTTTGGAACGTAGCCTTAGATGGGAAATTTTGGAATACGGATTAGCGAGAACACAATCTGGCAGCCCTGCAGCTGATTTCTGCTTCACGTACGCATGTATGTATACTTGTTTGTCATTGCTCGCAAATGACGTAATTCACGCATCATGTGTGTCATGTTTTTCTTGTTATTATCATTAATATAAACATGCTGTCCTTTTTTCGAAAGCTATCAATCGGCGGAAAGATAAAAGATGGTATACTGCCGGAAAGAATCATGGAAACGGCAGAGGATCTCTTGACAGCGAAGAATCAGAGCGATCTGACATTAAAGACAGATACCGAGTTAAAAGAATCTGTTTACGGCAAGTTTTTGCGCTCTATTTGCGTATTGTATCATTCGACCTTTCGGAGTGTATTGTCCGATGTCAGAAAGATGGTGCGACATTGCAAATGACTTGTTCTTTTTTTTTTTACACTTTATTAAAACAATCGAGTATTGCTCGAAAAATATTTCTGGAAAAAATATATTACACTGGAATAATATGCAGCTGCAGAAAGAGATTCTCTATCATTTAACGATTCAGTTCTTCCCGTTTTTCAGATTTGCTAAGGACAATTAAGGATCCGGAGAAACCGCAAACCTTGGAGCAACTGGACGTTGTCTATGAAGATTGTATAACCATTTGCCACAGCACACCTGGAGGGGTCTCTGTAATTCGCGTGGAATTCAATCCTACAGTACCTCACTGCTCATTGGCAACTCTCATAGGATTGTGTATTCGTGTCAAATTGGAACGTCATTTGGTAGCATTGTTTAAATTAGATATATATATCAAAGAGGGTGCACATTCCACTGAACAAGAAAGTATGTATACTTGTATTCTACATTGTTCCAACAGAAACATATATACACTTACCTTTAATATTGTGTGCATTAAATTACAGTTAACAAACAAATAAATGACAAGGAACGTATAGCAGCTGCAATGGAAAATCCAAATTTACGGGAACTAGTGGAGAAATGCATATTAGAGGAAGATTATTAGCATTGTATGTGATTGTGATGTATATGCTATTGGATATCTTTTTGGAGTACAGTTTTAATATGCATTATATTATGTAAATAAATAGTATATTTTATATATATGATACAATTAACGAGCCCGACTTACAATTATAACAAGATATTTTTTCAATGAAAAAAAAAACTACCTTGTAAATTAAATCGTTTCTTTTCTTGATAATATTGTAAACTTGTATTTCTGATAAAAGAGTAAACGTTATCGATAAAAAGATTAATACAATTCAAGGGTATCATATATAGAATCTAATGCAATTTGTAAATATGATGAAAATTTTCTTTTTACATTAATCCAAATTAGGATAGACAAAACAGAATAAAGAAAGTCATATGAATCAGCATGCTGATCAATAACAAGTTTCAATTTGTTTACAAGTAGTCTTATTTATTTCGTATCATTGCAATATTTTTAAAATTTCTTCTTAACTCTTGTTTTAATTAATATATAATCGAACTTTTACGCTTTTGATTTATTTTTAATTCGAGTAATATAAATATATTTTTATTGTAATATAAAAATATTATCTTTTGCTGTATCACAATATGTATAAAGCCCGAAAAATACAATTTTAGAAAATTAGATAATTTTTAAAGACATCAATCTCTTTCACGAAATACTCTTTTAATCCATCATAATGCTTTTAAAAAATACATCGAAAGAGAATGCCTCGTAGAATGCATCACGTGTGATGCACGGACGTCTTGCATGCAACATACATCGTACATACAATGTATGGGACAATGAAATTGTTGAGAAATTGGGTGACGTACTCGCAATTTATGACGGTGATCAAAACTGCCGCGTGCGGGCGTCAGAGTGTGTTTCTACCCATTTCTACCACTTCTGTGGCGACTATATACCGGATCACATTCGCATCGCGTGGCATCAGCCGTCAGTCGAGTCCAATCGAGTCTCGGGTAGTCTCGAGTCGCAAACAGCGCGGATGTTATCTTTTTCCTATATCCTTTTTCTTCTCATATCGCGTCGAATTCTCAAGAAAAAAATCATCGGATGTTTTTCTTTGAACATAAATAATTCATTTAGAGAATCGCCCATATTCCAGGTGCAAATTAAAAGAGTTTGTAAGTGTTATTATAAGCTATTAATAAATAAACAATAGTATCTAATCAAAATTTTTCAAAGTTGAATCTTTACTTATAGTTGAAAATTTTCAAATCATCTTTCCTTATTTATTTAAATATTGCTCAGCTAATTTATAAATTATATATTTTTGTAAATCCACGATTTAACCAATATACGAATGGGAAAAGTATATAACTTGAATTTTATATTTACATAGCTTATAATGATAAAGCATAAAAATATTTTCAAGAATTAAACTTTTTAAATTTTAATTTTTTCTTTCTCTCTCTCCCTCTTTTTTTAAAATTAACGATATGTATATATTTCTCTTTTTTCAAGTGCAACACTATGATAAATCATCAACTGGTCAAGATGGGCTTCAATTTGTCTTCCTCGATTTTCATCGTCCTCTTGTTCAAGTTTATTACGCACGGCTTGCCAATGCTAGAGGAAGAACTTTACGGTATGATAAGTCAACGTTACACATAAAAACACATCAACATAAATATTAAATGTGCTAATTTGATATCTACGCGCGGTGTATCAGGAAGGAGAAATTTTTATTTGAAATATTACTTTCAAAAAAATTTCTCAAAACAAATCAATACTGCATAAATTTGTGTGTCCAATTTTAACACAAGTTATAGCGTTTTCAAGTGAAGCAGATTTGATCACCCTGCGATTAAACCTAATTTGCCATGAACATATGTTCGAACGTAAATGGGTTTTGAATCTGATTAATATAAATAACACATTAATATTATAAATAATATAAAGTATATTCTGATTGACATTATTTTGACTTCAAAGCACCAAATTCTTTGCCCTGATTAATCAATCAAACGCTTATCTGATGCAGTATTTCATTGATTAATCCAATAATCCAAGTACCCCTATAGTAACCCAAGACGTCATAAATGACGTCATTAATCGATTTCAGAGCGATCAAACTTGCTTCATTCGAAAATGCTATTAGTCGGAAAAATTTCTTGTGTATCCTTAGCATTTACGAATAAAATATCACGAAAACAACTCATGTGCTCTAAAAGGTTAATAGGTCCATTTGATACTCGCACTTAATGTGCTTTTGCGACGATTATACGACGGGGATTTAAATAAATTTATACAAGTCTCGCAAAATGCTTTAGCCGCTATTTTATGCATCAGTCTCGAAGTTATGAGCAGATAAACGTCAAAACGCAAAAGTTCGGAATAAAACGTTATCATAGCTAACATGCGCACTTCTTTATTTTTTGCAACTTGTTTCCCGTTATATCATAGAAATGATATGAGTCATTCCTATCGTGCTATCCGATAACATACATATACTTTTTTATAGTAATATAATAATATAAATATACATAATATTGAAATCTGTGATAAACATAAATCTTATAATTATGCATTTGCATATCTATCGGCATATATATCGGCTTTTTCTTTATCATATACTAGAATATATTCATATAATTCGCGCTTTTAATTCTGATGACAGATTCTATGAGCCATCTTTTTCTTTAGTCAAGAAAACAAAGAGATCGTCATCTATCTAACTTTTCAATTTCCAACACATACTTCGTAATTAAGTTTCAATTTAAAACTAAAATTCACTTGAAATTAAAATACGCGATTTCACTATGCATCTTTTACCCTCTATAATTTATAGTTACGAAAAGCCTTTTTTTATCCGCACAATCCGCTCTTCTAATAGAGAAATATTATTATTATTATTCGATGTCTCAACATTTTCGTTAAGAAGAACTCGACCACAAGTTCATCACATAATATAATTGGTTGTAAAGAATCCATGATCGCGAATCCATGATTGCAATTGTTAAAGTTCCGCGGAATATTTCTTGGTTCCCATTAATGTTGCGGTGTCGTGACATTAACGCAGCTAACGCATCGGTTTGTTATTCCCCGCGGAAGCCGAATGCCGGCTGATGCTTTTACCACTACCAGTGCCGCGCAACGTTTATTAACGTATACGTAATTAATTCAAGTAGGAGATCGACAAAAGTCGCGCACGTTCGCATCCGTAATTTTCCAACGCTACATTATCAATTGATCTCGACCATTATGTAACCGCGCGATTATTTATCTCATGATAGAGCCGTTATAGTGTGAAAATTGCTTAATCCAAAGAAATGAGAAAGTATAATATTAAAGATAAAATTATATTTCTTTAACATTATAGAAAATTTTTATTTCTTTTTCATTTTCCAGATTTTTTAAATATATAAATATATATTTTTTTCCTGAAAAAAATTGATTCTATATAATCTGAATATTAGATTAAATTTTTGAATAGATTTTATATTAAATATTATTGAGATAAAAAAGAAAAAATGGAATACTTCCATATAATCAGGGAGATACAATACTTTAATCTTTCCGACTTAAGCATATTTCATACTGTGCCGCAAGAATCATTTCGTTATCATCTAAAAGAGTGGTATATAATGGTGTGTTATAATCTTATACGAGGAAAAAAGTACTTTGTAGGTCAGACTCGTTAACGCGCGAGAAAAAATGCGGGCCGTCCGTCGATTAGTTTCAACGATCCGAAACCGGGCTTTCCCTCGTGTTCTTCCCTCTTCTTTGCATTTACGTGCAATACGCGAAGCATAATCTGGTTTAAATTTACGCAGAAGATAGTCACTGCAAGCTGGAGAACGGCAAGATGGGCGTGTGCAAGAAAATATACGAGTGCCCATCCAAATTACGAGACGTGATAGAGGGTAAAAGGAGCTCAGATTCGACGGGACGTTGCGGCTTCGAGGACTTCACGGAGATCGTCTGCTGCCAGTACAACATCACGGACAAGATAGGGCTTCGGCCAGCGGAGATAGGTATGATATCATCTCATAGCTTGCAAAATGGGTTTTTTTTTTTTTTCTATGAGTAGCAAAATAGAGCGATCTGAGAATTGAATACAGGATTGATAAACACAGATGACTACTTACTTTAACTTACTTTGAAGATATAGAAATAAAAAACATAATAAAATAAATATAATAAAAAACATAATTGATAGAAATAAAAAAAGAATAATTCATTCATTCATTAATTAGCGTTACGCAGAAATGAATTTACTAAAGTAATTTAGAGGAAATATAAGGAATACGATGTATATAATTGATTGTTTTTAAATTGCGTGAATTAACTTGCTTATTATTATTTGCTGATATCGCGTTGAAGAGTTTAGTAGAAAATCGAACAATAAAAGATGTTTTTGTATGTGCTGCGCAGAGAGATATTGTCTAACTTTATATCATCTTACTTCATCCATCATCTAACTTTACAGATTATTAAAACCGCTACTTTGCTGGGAGATGCGTGTCTAGTTATTTGTGGTGATAATGAGATGAGCGTTGGGAAGGTGATCGGGAGGAAGACGAATCTGACGATTATTAATATTCCTACGAGTTTGCCGTCGATTAACATTCTATCTTTATTCGAGAACAGGTTTCTCAGCTTGTTGCCATAATTTCCAATAGCGACTCTTATTCTCTTCATCTGGAAAAAGACGGAATTCTACGTAGCTTGCAAAATGGGTTTTTTTTTTTTCTATGAGTAGCAAAATAGAGCGATCTGAGAATTGAATACAGGATTGATAAACACAGATGACTACTTACTTTAACTTACTTTGAAGATATAGAAATAAAAAACATAATAAAATAAATATAATAAAAAACATAATTGATAGAAATAAAAAAAGAATAATTCATTCATTCATTAATTAGCGTTACGCAGAAATGAATTTACTAAAGTAATTTAGAGGAAATATAAGGAATACGATGTATATAATTGATTGTTTTTAAATTGCGTGAATTAACTTGCTTATTATTATTTGCTGATATCGCGTTGAAGAGTTTAGTAGAAAATCGAACAATAAAAGATGTTTTTGTATGTGCTGCGCAGAGAGATATTGTCTAACTTTATATCATCTTACTTCATCCATCATCTAACTTTACAGATTATTAAAACCGCTACTTTGCTGGGAGATGCGTGTCTAGTTATTTGTGGTGATAATGAGATGAGCGTTGGGAAGGTGATCGGGAGGAAGACGAATCTGACGATTATTAATATTCCTACGAGTTTGCCGTCGATTAACATTCTATCTTTATTCGAGAACAGGTTTCTCAGCTTGTTGCCATAATTTCCAATAGCGACTCTTATTCTCTTCATCTGGAAAAAGACGGAATTCTACGAGACGGGACTGTCCCTAAACTTTAATGTTGACATTTCTCATTATTACGAAGCTATAGCGTATTTTATCATTTTGAAATCGGCTTGATTCTTGATATATATGGCCATTTAAGACGTTTTTAAATCTCAGATATTTTATTAATGTTTATCGCGTATATTATCACTTTAACATGTATCATTAATGCGCGTGCGTAAATCGCTTCCGAGAATTCGTTTAAATAATAAACGACCTTGAAGAGACGCGCGGTGACGTAACGATCGTCACGGCTCATAGTTACGGCTACAGTTTTATATATCCGGACAGAATCCGGTCTCGCCGATTATAATCGGCCAATCGATCGTGTTCTTTCGCGCGAAGACAATGTTCAATTCGCGGTCGTAAATTTTCAGCATGCCGGCAATACGAGAACGAGATCGGAACAAGTAGCAAAAGAGCGATAACGGAGAACAAGGTGGAGTTTCACATATTCAGCGGCATGAGAGCCGAGCGCGGAGAATTCCCGTATATGGTCGCTCTGGGATACGAGAATGAAGACGAGGGCGACGAGAATCCGGACGCTATCAAGTACAACTGCGGCGGCACGTTAATCTCGTCGCAATATGTACTTACCGCCGCTCACTGCGTGAACAGCGTGCAGGAGAAAGTACCGATAGAGGTAAGTAGCAGATGAGTTCCAAGTTCAAGGTCGTGATCTAGTCAAGGATTAACCCTCGAAATAGCCGCTGTCCATTCGAGTCAGAGTGATTTCTCGCGTGTCCTGTTATGAAAAAAGAAATGAAACAGATTAGTGTAGAATCCTTATTTAATTCTTATAGACTAAGAGGTGTTCACCGAAATAAAAAACGCACGAAGAGACACTCCTCTTGTTTACAGAATCTACATCCTATAATATAAATACGATTTCTTTACAATATATCGCAGTTTATAACAAAGATATCCTTGTTTGACATAAGTAGATTCGGAAAGATCTTTCTGTAATTCTCTACGATATGAGATGCAAAGATCAAGAGCGAATCTCTTTTGCTTCCTAGGTAAAGATCGGCAACGAGGATCTAAAGAGTGCGGACGACGATGCGCAACGAATTCCCATAATCGACGTGATAACGCATCCGCGTTACAAGCGCAGCATGAATTACAACGACGTGGCCATCCTGAAATTAAAGACGCCTGTACGTATGACGAGTAACGTGAGGCCGATCTGCATCCAAACGAAATCTCTCACCACTATGGATATGTCGACGAACGTATCGTTCATCGTGATCGGTTGGGGCGCTACCAGTTTCACCGACGACGGCAGCATCATGTTGATGAAGACGCCGAGTCTCAGGTGCGAGAAAATAAAAAATACATAGCTTTTTTTAGTAAGAATTTTAACAAAGAGCATTTTCTCGAACGCATGCTTGCGAGAATTCTTTTACGAAAAATCGGCTATTCGATTTTAAACTAGCTTATTCATAGATGAAGAACGTAAAATTCGATTTATGTGTCATGTAGTTAAAGTCACTTGATAAAAAATTTAAAAGACATCTGACGAAAAATATAATCTTATACATATTTCTTTTTTTATGCAAATATTATATATGGTCATAGAATTTTCTTTAGTCTCGTAGATAGAGAGTCGTGCGCCAAGTCGTTCAACGGTTTCAGCAAATTGCCCCGCGGCTTGGACGACAATATGCTATGCGTATTGGACACCAATGTTACGAGAAGATCGGACGCGTGTCAAGGCGATAGCGGCGGGCCCTTGCTGATGTTCACCGGACCCAATTACAGCATTGTGGGAATCACAGCGTTCGGGCAAAGTTGCGGTGGATCCGTACCGGGGGTTTACACAGCGGTTTATCCCTATTTGGAGTGGATCGAAAGACAAGTCTGGCCGGAAATAAACGACGAACAGTAGATGAGTCATGAGTCACGACTCGACCAACTTAAGTTTCAACGAGTTTCACTCTCGTTTATGTGACTTTCAACTCGACGACGCAATTTAGATACTTTAATATCGTTCATAATGTCGTTACGAGAATCTAGTCTGATGCTATTGCGTGAAAGAAGTATACTATAATGTAGCATTCATTACATTCTTCAATTTTCATCTCTTGTCTTACTTTTGTGACTTTAACGAGTTTTATACTTTTATATTTGCAACTTCATTCGAGAGTAACGTCTTCCTCTATGTGTGTATGTGCCTTAATAAGATATTGTGAATATATTCCGTTGATTATAGTTTTACTTTGAAAACCTTTCTGCGAAAACAAATTGACAACGTTCAAATCGTTCAATTGAATAACGGTCGATGGCGAGGAATTTTTCCCGTAAATATAAAAATGACCGACAAGAGAGAAGAGGAGAAAAAGGAGGATGACGAACGTCTCGAATATCTTTATAAGTATTTAGTGTTATCGAGAAAAATTAAACTCGACAAATGGATAAAGATGTTAACAAACGAGGAATACAAGGTGCAATATATATATATATATATATATTTTTTTTTTGTTTCCCTCCTTAAATCTTAACCTTTAATCGCTCGCGTAAATTAAACGCAAATTTACATACACTGTGATTTGAGACATGTTAAGGCAATATAATATACATTCCGTGATTCCAACAATTTTTAAAACTGCAGTATACTATAAATAACAATTATCAGAAAATTAATCTGTATTAACCTAATATCTGTAATAACCTAATATAACACTCTTTTTATAGCAAAATAATATAGCATGATTAATAGATTATACACATTCGATAATTATATATAATACTATATATAATTAATATGAAAATTGTTCTTATTTCAAATTATACTGCTATAATAAATAAATTTTTAATTTATTAAAAAGAAAAATGGGAAGAAAATGCAATATTCTCGAATATTTTTCGAAGTTTTCTTCCATCTAATGTTAAAACTTCGCATTTTTACACAAAAGATAACCCGAGATTAATGGTTGTTAGACTAATAAATTGCTCGACACAGATGCTTGTGTTATTTATATTCTAAATACGAAAATGTGTCAGGAGATGATTATGAAATTCTTTGACACGCCGTCGGAGATGATTCTGATAGTGCAACTGAGTCCGGCCGCCGTATTGGTGCCGTATCTCGAGATACCAGCGACAGGCCGGGTAAAGGCATCGTACTTTATAAAGAGAAGTCCTGCCAAGATCACACGGGAGAATTACAGGGACGTTATTATACCCGGAGACATGGCGCCGAGACCCATCGAGGAATTATCCGTTTTGTTTGAGGAGGTAGCGAATCGTATGCCCGAATTACATATATTGTTCGCGTCTATAAAAAAAAGAGATTGACGCAAAATTCAACTTGCGCGAATATTCTGCCTAGGCTTACGTGCCGATATTGTCGAATCCGAGGAATCACAAGGGCTGGCCGCGCGTTATCGGCGAAGACACGAAGAAACACGTTTACGATTTCCGCAATATAATATGCCAGGTATACGGAGTCACTTTTAGCCCTTAACCCGCGAGACATAATATCTGTCCGTGTGACAGATACTGCCGTTGCGTCCCCAAGTATACGTCCTTCGATGTTCTCTTCTTCTTAATATAAATAATATTCTCGTCTTCAAAAACTCAATGGTATCCGAGCTGTGAATGTGAAATTTTTAAGTGAAATAAAAATGTCTTCATTAGCTCTCTAGTTCCAAAATACTTTACTCTAGAAAAAAAAAGATGTCCTCTTTCAGGTCAAAGGTAAGATGACAGGACAGACGTTACTGCCGATGCCGATGGGTGTCGAACAGGTATTCGAGGAGGAATGGAAAGCGCAGCGAAGCGGCGGTGTTGAGGTCGATGTTTATTTAAAAAGCGATATAGAGACTATAGTGACAAAATGGCGTTCGCAAATTAACGATGTACTTAACGAGGAGAGCACACGCGCCTTCCTCAACGATAAACAGCCGATACCGAGCGAGGGTACTACGCAACAGTATTTAAATCTCGCAAGATTTTCAGAGGAACTCTGCATGTATTTAGTAAAACAGATTTTTTTTTTTTTTTTTAAATCGATAAGACGTTTCAGAGCCATTATTCGTGGGATTCGATGCATATTATATGTCGATACACTGTATTATATTACCAACTAAAAGTGACACAATTTTTTTCTCGTGTTATTTATTTATAATACATAATTTGGATAATTTTTATGTAATTTTGAAAAAAAAGAAGCATGTATATTTTCGATTTTTTCGCGACTCACTTGATTTTCAAAATTGAGAATTAAAAAGACTTTAATTACTAACCACGTACTTTTCTTTCAGAGATCGAGTTCTGGCGTCAACGACTTGAAAATGTCGAATCGATCTATAACCAGATGAGAGATCCTCGAGTGAAAAAAATGGCATCTATCCTGGAATTAACCAAGAGTCCCTACTCACAGTGTTTCAAGACTCTATTGAAAGACGTTATGACCGGTTAGATCTTGCTAGCGTTAACCGAGCAATTGGCCAATAAGTATTAATTTGATGTATTGATAATTAAATGGATGTATAACGAATGGGTATTTTGTTCCTTTAACCGCCGTTCTAACTAATTATTCCAAAAAAGCAGGATTTGCCGATTAAGAAATTTTCGGATAAACTTTCAAATATAATTTCACGTTAACAAAAAACCACGCGACGATCCAAAAAGATTTTTATTCGTATTTTTAGCGGTGATCGAAGCGCGTGATATTTGTTCCTATTTGAAAGCGTTGGAGCCTTACTTCGAAGACATACAAAATACTGAATTCAAAGATATACAGCCGAGATTGAAACCACTGTTGCATTGCGTGTGCCTGACATGGTCAAACTCAAAATATTATTGCACTTCCACGCGGATAATCACATTGCTGTCCGAGATATCCAATTTGCTAATAACTGAGGTACGTAAAAGGGAAATAGTTATTTCAAATATCGAGGCGCTCAAGCAATCTAAATCCTATACTAGAAAATTAATTAATAAAAGAAATTTAATTTAGTTTTTTTCAAAAAAGCATTAATGTGTGTCATCCTTCACAAAGGATACTGGAAACTTTTCGTGTTGCGTTGCTATTTATTTAAATTTATTTAACCCATTGTCGTCCTTTCGACGAGAATTATTCAGAAAGATCTAAACAGACACGCGCATTCAATTAGCATGTTAATGAGTTATACATATATATCTCTTCTTCTTTTTCTTTAAGAACGTAGAAATGCCTACTATATAGCTAATCGCGCAGTTTTGTAGGCCGCCAAATATTTGGATCAGAGTACCTTGTTCGCGGGCGACGTCAAGGATAATCTGAAACATTTGGAGCATGTGACAAGCATTCTGACTTATTACACAGAAATGTTCGAGATGTTTCGAACTAAGCTGGATTACTACTTCAAGTACCCGACTGAGTCGATCCCGTGGAATTTTGACGAAGAATTAGTACTCGGAAGAATAATAAATTTTCAGAAACGTCTAGCAGAGATAAAAGTCTGTGATTCATTTCTTAAAATTCAGTTGAGCAACTTCGCACGCATAGACAAGTTATCTCGTGTTATCTCGAACAAAAGTGTACTAGCTGGTGCTAGAAATATAGTGCATCTTCCTTTCAAGCTAAAATAGATTATCTTGGATTTAATTTTATGGATTGCTTCTCAAAAAAATTTATATTTATGTATAACAAGTTTTTTAGTTTTTTAAAAAATGTATCATTTTTTTATAACAAAAAAGATCTAATCTCGCTGTTAGAAATACGAGAGATAAGTTGTGCGTAAGTTCAAAGAAGATAATTTATTATTCCATGCTATTCGTCAGATGTTGTTTGAGACGGCCCAAGAATATTTTAAGCTAGAAAAGATGGAATTTACCGGTTTGAAGGGGAAAACATTGTGCTCGAGAATATATGATATTCACGAAAAGTTTGTCAAACTTTACAATGAATTCGCCGAGTTGGAATATGATATTTTAATTCCGGAAGAAATACGATTCACCGATAGCGTCACTTTTTTTTTAGCGAAGGTGAGGTAATACTCGCATAAATTTCAATACATTGGATACATTGCTTCCCTTCTCTGTGATGAGTGCTGTAAAGTAAAAATTTGTTATCTTCTTTGTCGTAGATCGAAGAGTTTGATCGACAGATCGCGAATATATTCGATCAGGCATTCTCCGAATGTCATAATACGGAAACTATATTCAAACTAATATGGATAATAGGCTCGATGGCCAATCGACCGATCATCATGGCGCAATTATGGCACAATTACGAGAAATTGCTTCAAAGAATTCATATTCATTTCGATGATATTAAAGTACGCGCAATGTGTGATATTATATTATGTTGATATTAATAATTAGTATACAGAGATTAATATAGATATAATATGACTGCAAGGCTTGAACGAAAATTTGTACCTATTCCAGGTAATATTCGACAACACGTTCAAAGACCGTGACGAGAACGAGTGGATTGAGACCGATCAGTATTTCCCGCGTGTGGCCGGCGCTTTGTGCACATTGACGCAATTGCGGCAACGAATAGATTATCCGATGCAATGCGCGAAATCTGTCGATCATCCTCTAATAATCTTGAGAATCGCGCGTGAAACCAAACTGAAGCACGAGCAACTGCAGGTAACATTTTGCTCTAAGTCTTAAAAATATTTTTTTTTTCCATTCAGTGGATCCCTGTGTAATCCCTTAAGAAATTTATAATACTTTATATATTCGTACGACTCTCGCGATGGAAATTGCGTTAATAAAAGCACATCGTGTTCCCACAAGTCGCTCATGGACGCGATGGAGCACGAAATATTCATGGACTGGGCCAAAAAGATGGTCGATATAAGCGATGTTCACTTGTCGAAGAGCTTATTAACAATACGCGAGAACAAATTACTCAATCTGAACTTCCATCCAGAGCTGACCGCTCTCCTGCGCGAAATTCGTTATATGATTATTATGCAGAGGCCAGACCTGTCCGAGGAAGCGATTCGGCTCTACTACAGAACGCAATATTTCTTCGAGAGCACATACAATCTGAGTTTGTTTATACAATGGTGAGTAAATACTTGGCTCGGAGATTCAAGATGACTCAAAGATCTCGATTTATTTAAATACGGCAGGTACAATTGGATAAGGAATAACGGTTTGCCTGTGGAAATGGAGTTGGTGAGACACGAGATCGAAAGAATAGATGAATTAATTCGCATTGGTCAAGAAATGTATGATTGGAATTCTCCAGGTGAAAATTCTAGTTTATATATCAATTATATAACATTATATTATAAAAACATAACATTATATTATAAAAATATAGAAGTGCCGGAGTATATCGATAATTTGATGAATCCGGTGCGGAAATTACATTCGCGGATCTTTCGCGCGCAAGAAAACGTCGGCGCATTGCTGCGGATGATTTACTCGTGGGCACTGTCGCCGATATTAGAGCGTAAAGATTTTAAAAGCGAGAATTTGCTCGCCTTGGGCGAACGAGATGAGAATTTTCAAAAGCGATACGGTCAAATCGAGCGCGCCGTCAGGGAACTAAATCGAGTCTTGGATGAAAATTATAAACTCTTCTTCGACTTGTTACCCGATCTTTGGTACGAGAGAGACGAGTTCGAGTTGGACGAAAGTAATTCATATTTACCTATTGTCTCTAAAGCTAGATTGTTTTGCGGAACGAAACAAGCTTTCGAAAAATTTGTAGAATATTTTTTCTTCAAATTTGTTTTTTAAAAGATTCACATTATATTCCATATCACGAGTGCCATGATTCTTTTATACTAACTATTTATGCTATCTTATTCAGAACTTTTAAAATTCCAAGATTTGGCCAAAATAAAATTATGATATATTCGAATACAGATGCACAGATAGATATCGGGAAGCGAGATATAGAACTCGAAGAAAGAGCAGAGGACGTAGAAGAGATACGAACTCCGCTAAGCAAATTGAGGTGTATATCAACCTTTTCTCAATATTGAAACACACAAATTTTGTTTTCATTATATCCATATATAAGTAGAAATAATATATAAAAATTATTTGCACTTGTTACGAAACATTTTTCATATATCGTCATAGAATTGAAGAGAAGGAAAGAACGACCGTGGGTGGTGATTTGGAAAATCAAAAAGCAGAACTAATAACCGAAATATTCCAAACTGAGGAAGAAATTGTTCAGCGTATGATCAAATGGAAACCATATCTCGCTTATATTGACGATCTGATATCGAAAGTTCTGATCCAAGCCGCTTCTACCAGGTATTGAGCTGTTATTCTTTGTACAAAGTTAATGCGTCATCTTAAAGTTAATCGATCATTTATAATATTATAATATCAATTCGCATCCGTTGTGTAACTAAATTATTTCACTTTAGCAATAGTAAAATCATACCCATTATTTCGATGGCATTTAATCAAGGTCCTCCTATATTAATTTTCGGACTTCCGAAATATTTCAGATTAACGGTTATTAAAAAATAAAATTTAAAGATTAACGTTTCAAGTTTTCATGCGATGTGCATATTTGCAGTATATGTTACCTGCTCGATGAAACTGATCCGGAGAGCAACGTGTCGCCTCTCTTCAAGATTCAGTTATTACTCGAGGTTCCCCACATTGTCTTTCTTCCTGCGGTAGATCCGGATGATCCCGAAGGCTTTTACACGTTTTATGAGGGCCTGTTGCTTGATGTTATGAGGATGGGAACTTTGATACCGCGCGTAGATCCCGACATCGCAACGGAACGAGAGCACTATGGAGTACGTCGTTGTATACAGGGTGCTCGGTAACAGGCGCAATATTCAGTGCATATCATCATATTATCTGAAATATGAAATAATTTTTTTTATTTAGATGAAGAAAATAGTTATTAAATAATGATGAAAAAAATAATAACTTATATAAGAAAGAAAGTGTTTTGATGAATTTTTGATTTCAGGCATAATAATTGCAGATAAACTTTATTTTAACAAAATCTCGTCTCTTTTCGGGGGCATATCTAGATATTTGAAACTTTTAAATTGAATGTGATAGATGATTAAAATAATTGATTAAATAGAACGTGATTAAAATATAGATAATTAAAACAATAGAAAGTTATATAATACATTTTTATTTTCAAAAAACTGAAAAGAAATCACATTCTACTGTACGATAATTTCTCAACTTATTGCGTATATGATCATAATACGACTCTTCCGTTACTAATCGCGATATAATATTTTAAGATCGATTTAGCGGAAGAAGAAAATATCGTTTTCATGCTCGAGGAGACGTGTCATCGGATCAAACTGGGTTTGGTGCAAGCACAGGAATATATTGTCGTAAGATCTCCAAGTATAACTCTGTTTTTATCTTATTTTCGATCTCGAATTTGGATCGTAGATATATTTTACTTGTCATTTTTGTTCGCGATAGTATATTATCTCAATAGTATCTAAATTTTTATTATTTCCAATTAATATAAAAAACAAGTTCGCTGATAAGCAAACTTTCGAATAGCATTTATTTGAAAAAGCATTAAACATGAAATTAAAATGTTTTACTCGTGAAAATCCCACTGTTCTTCAAATTACAGATCTTTGAGCCATTTTCCTGGTTATGGTTGGACGATAAGCAGCAATACTTGAATTTGTTTTTACGTTTCGGCCGTGCTCTCACGGACGAAGAAAAGGAAATGGTAGCGCAGGGGCTAGAAAATTTATCGGAGCATTTAAAAGAGAAAAAGCCAGGATTAGACGATTTTAAAAGAGAGATCGACTACTTTATGGCTCTTTACAAAAAATGTGACGAATTCGAAAATGAGAAGATTTTCTTGCGTTGGTTACGGCTAGATGTGAGATCCTTCAAGCAAGCTCTACTCAACACGATCTGCAAATGGACTAATTTATTTAAGACGTATCTCATCGATCATGTCAACAGCGAGTATGTGTGTTGCCTATATATCATTCTTCCCATATATTTGGAAAAGAAAACTGCTTTTTAAATTCCTCTCTCTTCCTTTTTTATTGTAAAATTATAATTGATATTGCATAAGATATCCAATTGATGTTTGGATAATGTATATATCGCAGGCTCAGAAACCTTAGTGAATTCTTGACCAAAGCTCTAAAGAAATTCACACAGCCGATCGCACCGGATGATTACGAAGACTTACTAAACACTATATATTATTTAAAGCAAGTTCGAGATCGGCAATATCAAATTGACGACATGTGGGAGCCTATAAAGGTAGAGTAAAAAATGAAACATTATGAAATTTCGTTTGATTTCCAATATCATAAGACAAATAAAGACCTAGATTGTATCTTATTCATAATTCATAATTATTCAAATTTACGTAAAACGAAAAATCCAACAATGAATTAAAGAAATTAAAAATTACATTTTTTTATCCTTCGAAGGATACTTTTTTCTAATAATCGCTCGCGTTCATTTGATCGCAGGCGACTATAGATCTTCTCAAGCAGTATCAAGTGAAATTCGGTGAAGAAACGTATACCTGGCTGACGGAATTGCCGGAGCAATGGGCGACGGTTAAGAAATGGGCGGCGCAGGTGAAGCAGCTCGTACAACCTTTGATGGCGCGACAAATTGAGCTGCTGAAGAAGCGTCTCAATTATTACGATTTTAGGCAACAGCAATATCTGGCGAGATTCCGCGAGAACGTCGTATTTAAGTAAGACAGCCTATTTTCTTTCTTATTTCTGTAAATAGATTTAGATACGCGTATTACATATTTCTAATTCACTGTCTAGTTTCGATTGTACAAACGTGTACGAGAAACTAGATAAGATAAACGAAGAAATCGTGAAGTTCGAAGAGGAATTAAAGGCATTACACGATCAGGCGAATATATTCGAGCAGCAGGTAACGGAATTTAAACAAATCAAGCTCGCCAGAAGAGAATTGAAACTTCTGAAGAATCTTTGGGATTATGTCAATATCGTTACGTCGAGTTTAGACGAGTGGAAGACAACATTCTGGAAAAAAATAGATGTCGAAGGAATGGATCAAGAATGTAAAAAATTGATTCGGGAATTGAGACGTAAGTTTTATATTGATTATTGATGCTTTTCCAGTATCGCATCAAGTATTCTTAAAATGCGAAAAATTCTGATTTTAATCGTATCTTGTCAGTCACATTATATGAATCATATATAATTGTGCAAAAAATGAGATGTGTTTCATATTAATTTAGAATTAGATAAAGAGATGCGAGCTTGGGACTTGTACGCACGGATAGAAGCACAAGTGAGGAACATGATATCATCGCTAAGGGCAGTTTCGGAATTGCAAAATCCCGCTATCAGGGACAGACATTGGCAAGAACTCATGGCTGAAACACGAGTGATTAAATAATGTCATTTAATAAGAGCATTTTTGAAAATGATTGGAAATGAGAAAAGAATCGTATAAGAGATAAAAAAAATTAATACATATCGTATAGGAAGATATATATTTCTTGTATATGGTCTACTTATCTAGAGCAGACAATCCCATATGATAAATCTAGTTCTATATATAACAATATAAAATAATTTCTCTATATTTCCAATCACATTTTATTAATCGACTGAAATATAATTGATACGCAGGTAAAATTCACTATGGACGATAAAACCACTTTGGAAGATCTGCTGAAATTAGAGCTTCATAAATACGAAGAGGAGGTTAAAAACACGGTAGACAAAGCGGTTAAAGAAATGAGCATGGAAAAAGTTCTCAAAGAGCTACACAATACATGGGACACTCTCGAATTCAGTAAAGAGACGCACGAACGTACGAAACTCAGCGTCCTAAAAATAAGTGAAGGAACGATCGAGATGTTGGAAGAGAATCAGGTATATATCCTATCAGATTTCTTCCTCGTCAGCCTTGATCGAGAAACGAAAAAGATCGCTGTCGCAGGTACAACTGCAAAATATGTTGGACTCCAAATATGTCGCCTATTTCCTCGACGAAGTGATGGACTGGCAAAAGAAGCTCGGCAATGCAGACGCCACGATCAACGCCTGGTTTGAAGTTCAACGAAGATGGATGCATCTGGAGAGTATTTTTATCGGCTCGGAAGATATAAGAAGCCAATTACCGGAGGAGTCGAAACGCTTTGAAAAGATAGACAAGGATTTTAAGGTAATTTTAAACTCCGACGAATCTTCTTTTAAAAATTTTAAAAAAGAGTAAAGCTCTCTCTCTGTCTCTCTCTCTCTCTCTCTATATATATATATATATATATATATAATATATAATATATATATATAAGATTGTTTGTTTATCTTGATGATTTATACGATTTTTCGGTTAAATAATACTGATTCGATATCCTCGAATTTCTTATCAAGGATCTATTGAAGGAAATGTTAACCAACTTGAATATAGTGAAGTCGATGAATAGACCGAAACTTCTGGACCGCTTGGAGGAATTGGAAAGACAATTGAACATTTGCGAGAAAGCACTGTCCGATTATCTGGAGACAAAAAGACTGGCCTATCCACGATTCTATTTTATCTCATCTGCAGATCTATTGGACATACTGAGCAACGGTAAAGTCCCCTCTCTTCGTCATAATAATATAAAATTTATTTCATCATTACTTATGCACGCGCTTTATCGCAACAGGAAATAATCCCGAAATGGTTTGCAAGCATTTGCCTAAATTGTACGACTCGTTGGCGAAGCTGCAGTGGGTACTCGAAGGAGGAAAGCCGACGAAACATGCCAACGGAATGATAGCGAAGGACGGCGAAGAAATGGCCATGTATGGTACATGCGATTGCACAGGAAAGGTATAAAATTAACCAATCTCATAAGACATGCAGTGTGAAATGACACATAAATACAGCGTTTGTATGATTAATGGCTGAGCATTATTAATTTAAGATTTTTATTTTTCAGTAGTTTCTTTAAACACACCAGTGTTCACGGATTTTATTTTCTATCGATTATGAGATTAATCGTGTGTATTAAATTTTCTTTTTTTTTTTTTAATAACAATAACGTTGAGAAAAAAGTATTTTCGATAAGTACATCTCTTCTCGTATTTAGATTTCATAGAGCGTAGCTCCGGCTGCTCTCGAATCAAGATAATCATCTGATTCGCAGGTTGAGATCTGGTTGAATCGCGTTACGGAGGCAATGAGGCGAACCGTGAGATATCGTTTCAGCCAGGCTGTCGTTTCGTACGATGAGAAGCACCGCGAGTCTTGGATTTTAGATCAAGAGGCGCAGCCAGCTCTATGCGGCACGCAAATCTGGTGGACTTCCGAGGTGAATATGGCATTCGTGCGGCTCGAAGAGGGATTCGAGAATGCGCTCAAGGATTATCAGAAGAAGCAAATCAGCCAATTAAACGCATTGATCGCAATTCTACGCGGCGACCTGAACGAGAATGATCGGCAAAAGATCATGACTATCTGTACCATCGACGTGCACGCGCGTGACGTCGTCGGGAAATTAATATCTCTCAAAGCGGAAAGCTCCTCCAATTTTCAATGGCAGTCGCAGTTAAGACACAGGTGATTCTAATGCAGAGTTTTTCAATCAAGATTTTACAGACAAAATTTTGCGATTGTTCAATTACTTCAGAAAAATGATACATAGCATTTAATATCGATAAATCAAATTGTTTTCAATTCAAAATTCACCAAAAGTTAGTATTATTATCGTTCTGCATTTAAATCTGTATAAACAAAAAAGCCAGTATTTTATAAAAATATGCTAAGTCTTCTATAAAAAGGATAAATATACAGAGAGATTCTGCATAATAAATATAAAATATAAATATCAGTTTATTGCCTAAAGAGATGTATCTACTTTCCGATTATCTAAGTAAAGAATGCTTTTGTCGGAAATCATTTTTTATCAGAATCAGATTTAAAGATATTATATTTGTAATCTTGTCTCGTATCTTTTTTTAATTACAAAATTAATAAAATTTAAATTTTAGAAATATCGATAAATAAATCAATTTTAGAAATATCGATATTCTATCGATTTTAAAAATAATAATTATTAGAATACATTCGTATTGAGAATTTCTATCTCCGGCCATCTATTTATTGAATTTTCGTTCCCGTGCTGTTTACACACTAATCTTTTCACGCAGGTGTGCAGGAAGAAAAAAAAATAAATTGAAAAAGATTGTTTCTCGCCTCCGTAGGTGGGACGACAAATCGGAAGATTGCTTCGCCAACATTTGCGACGCGTGTTTCATATACGCTTACGAGTACCTGGGTAACGTGCCACGGCTAGTAATTACGCCGTTGACGGACAGATGCTACATTACGTTGACGCAATCGTTGCATCTGATAATGGGCGGTGCACCGGCTGGGCCCGCAGGGACGGGGAAAACCGAGACGACCAAGGACCTCGGTAGAGCCCTCGGACAAATGGTTTATGTCTTCAACTGTTCCGAACAAATGGACTATAAAGTATAGTCTCCCCCTCTCTCTCTCTCTCTCTCTCTCTCTCTCCCTCCCTCGAAAAATTCGTTTCTCGCGTCCTACGCGAAGGTTCTCGCGCGAGAAATGTCCAATTTGAAAAGATTCCGGTCTTGCCGGGTGTTCTTATGAAATAAACGTTCGTTTCTTTACTATCGGTTATTACATATTACACAAAGTGCTTTTAAACTTTCAAGTTACGTTATACTTAACGGAGCGTAAAATTGAGTTTCGTTATCTCTCGTGACTTTTAACTCCTCCTGCATACATTTCTATGTTTGTGACATTAGCACACATGCGCGCGTTTTTGAATATATTGACTTATACGTACAAAGGAAGGAAGCGCGTCAAGAGATTACAAAATATTTTTTCTCAACGTAAATATTTAGTATCTATTACCATAGTTTCTCGTTAAATTAAATAAAATATAAAATTCACAAATTCATTTCATCTTCCTTTGAACATTCGTAGTCTTGCGGCAATATATACAAAGGATTAGCGCAGACTGGGGCATGGGGTTGCTTCGACGAATTCAATAGAATTTCCGTCGAGGTCTTGTCGGTCGTCGCTGTGCAAGTGAAATGCGTTCTGGATGGGGTCAAAAACCGAAAGAATACATTCTTGTTCTTTGGGGAGGAGCTCAACATCGTGGACACAGTTGGCATATTTATAACGATGAATCCCGGTTACGCCGGTAGAACGGAATTACCCGAAAACTTGAAGACGCTATTCCGGTAAACGAGCCGAAAATTAATAATCGCATTAACAAATAATCATCGACGGAATTGATCGACAGGCCCTGTGCTATGGTGGTGCCCGATTTTGAGCTAATTTGCGAGATCATGTTAGTGGCCGAGGGTTTTCAAGAGGCGAGATTACTAGCGAGAAAGTTCATTACTCTGTATATGCTATGTCGTGAACTCTTATCCAAGCAAGATCATTACGACTGGGGTCTGAGAGCCATCAAGTCCGTTTTGGTCGTCGCTGGAAAATTGAAGCGTGACGATAGGCAAAGGCCGGAGGAGCAAGTGTTAATGAGAGCTTTAAGAGATTTTAATATGCCAAAAATCGTGACTGACGATGTGCCAGTATTCATGGGATTAATAGGTATGAGAAAAAGATAATATCATTTGAATAGAATATGTCGAAACAATTATACGGAGAGAAAAAGCTTACTGACGCAGCATATTTTACGTTGCTATAGTGAATTTCATCGGTTATTATTAAAAATTATTCGTACCTACGATATCTTTTTTAAAAAAAAAATCAATATTAAATGAATAAAATAATCTGTAGATAGAAAATAATTTGACAGATTTTAAGACAGATTATATAGATTTTCCGAGACACGTTGATATATCAGTGATCACTGCAATTTTCCTTTTATTTGTTTAGGAGATTTATTTCCCGCTTTGGATGTACCGCGAAAGAGAGAGCTAGATTTCGAAATGATGGTCAAATCTGCGGCTCTCGATTTAAAGCTACAACCGGAAGATGGATTTATTTTAAAGGTACATATATTATACGTAATATTTATCTTTTGAATAATTGATAAATATATATGAAGAGAGAGAGAAAGAGATTCTCCTTCACTCTTCGGTTCGCCTCAGGTTGTACAATTGGAGGAGTTGCTTCACGTTCGACACTCTGTCTTTATCGTCGGCCTCGCTGGAACCGGTAAGACCGAAGTCTGGAAGACGCTCAACAGAACGTATACGAAACAAACGCGCAAACCGCATTACAACGATCTGAATCCAAAGGCGGTGACCAACGACGAGTTATTTGGTGTCATTAATCCAGCGACGAGGGAATGGAAAGACGGGTTGGAATACAGCGCACCCGTCAATTTTCAGCCGCGCGATCAAAAGCACTATGCGCTCGTATTAGGCCATGCTCGATAATAGGCTCTCCCGCGACTTTCTATTCTTATTGCCACTTTTACAGGTTGTTCTCCATGATAATGAGGGAGCAAGCCAATATGCCCAGCAACGGTCCAAAGTGGATCGTGTTCGATGGTGACATCGACCCGATGTGGATCGAATCATTGAATACTGTGATGGACGATAATAAGGTCTTGACGTTGGCGAGTAACGAGAGAATTGCATTGACCAAACAAATGCGCCTTCTCTTCGAAATCTCAACTTTAAGGTGATGTCTTAGTCAATTCTTAAACAATCTACCAGCTTATTTAATTTTTAATTTGTTATTATAGGTATCTAAAAAATATTTGTAAATTTATAACAAATATTTTTCGATTGCTTCGAATAACACCCTAGGCAGATTAATCAAACATTTTATTTCATAATTAATATTTCTACAAAATAATAAAAAAATGGAATGTATATTATATATTTAATTATCGAAAAGAATCAATCAAAGCCATTCAATTAAATTTAAAGGAAAGATCAAAGCAAATAAAAATAAAAATTAATTTTACTTTGTTTTAATTAATTAAACATTAAAATTTAACGCGAATAGAAGACGAAAACTTTTATTTGTGATAATTATAGAATTATTTTCAATATTCATGTTTTTATTTCAGGACAGCTACGCCAGCGACGGTGTCCAGAGCGGGGATTTTATACATCAACCCACAAGATTTAGGCTGGAGTCCGTAAGCAATAAATACATTCACGTATTATACCGTGATAAGGAAAATTCTGAGATTAAAGATTTCGAAGAGTAAAATTTCAATCATAGTTAAACTTTGACAAAAGTTTGATTTATGCCATCGGCTTCTAATTCGATTAATCTATCTATATTTTTTAATAAGCATTACGATTAATTTTTGGAATGATTTCAAGTCGAGAAACTTATTCGCAGATTCATCACAAGTTGGATAGAGACAAGAGATCATTCCGAACGTGCTAATCTATCGATTCTCTTCGAAAAGTATATTCCACCTTTACTGGAAGTGACAAAGTCAAGATTTAAGAAAATCACCCCCTTACCAGAGATATGTCATTTGCAAATGCTTTGTCACTTACTTGATTGTTTCCTGACCAAAGAAAATGTACCGCCAGACTGTCCGAAGGAATGGTAACGATATTAATGAACAAAATTCTGATATTTTTCGCGATCTTTCGCGACGTAAAAACAAATCGAAAAAAGAATGTTTCATGGAACTCGTATGTTTACGATTCATATTTCAGGTACGAATTGTATTTTGCATTCGCTTGTATTTGGGCGTTCGGTTCCGCAATGTTTCAAGATCAGCTGATAGATTGGCGAAAAGAATTTAGCAGGTGGTGGCAAAATGAATTCAGAACCATCAAGTTTCCAATAGGCGAAACCATATTTAGTTATTTCATAGAACCAGAGACGAAAAAGTTGATACCCTGGAGCGAGAGAGTCGTCCAGTTCGAGTTGGAGTCTGATATTCCGCTTCAGGTTCCATTCATTAAATTATTTTAAAGGATGTAAAATACAATTACATAAACGAAATTGTCATAAATAATTATTTTTTGATTATAGAGACTATTACTAAATTAAATATTCTAATTGCGACGATACGTTTTCTATGAGCAAAACTAAAAAAACAAGTTTGAATATATATATTAAACATTTTTTAAATGTATTTAACGTTTAATGCAGTCCGCTTTAGTGCCAACTGGAGAAACGGTGCGTTTGCGTTTCTTCATGGACTTGCTGATAAAAAAACGCGTTCCGGTAATGTTAGTGGGTGGAGCGGGCTCCGGAAAAAGTGTCATCATGGCCGACAAATTGGCAAATTTGGCAGATAATTACAACATCGCAAACGTTCCCTTTAATTTCTACACTACATCAGGTGAAGAGAGACAATCCAAACATTTTCTAAAGAACCGTGAATTTTATAGAGCCTTCATAAACTTTCCATGTCTCGAAATTTCTCGAAATGCTCAAAGTAACTTATACTATTTTCATAAAATTAAAGATTTTTTCTTAAAATGTTTCTTTCTATTGCACTTATAAAAAATTAGGAATATTAAAAAATCCACTTTGAAAATATTGGTGCTTATTTTTTTAAGATTGCGTTGTGTAAGCGCCACAATTCTTCAATGTATAAATATATTTTGCTTATTTGTGAATTTAAGCCAATTTTATCATATTACAATTATCATAGCTCTCACTTTAATCAATGATAAATCATATTGATTTTCGTTTTCGTTCGAGAAGAGATGTTGCAAAGAATACTCGAGAAACATTTGGAGAGGAAAGCGGGGCATAATTACGGGCCACCGGGCACGAAACTATTGGTATATTTCATAGACGACATGAACATGCCGGAAGTGGACACTTATGGGACCGTACAACCGCATACTCTCATCAGGCAACATATGGATTACAATCATTGGTAATAACTTTAATATGTTGACTGTGATTGCTTTCTAAAGTGCGTGGAAAATTGATTTTCTTTAAAGAATTAATTTAGTAACTACGCGAAATAATTCGCTAAACATATTTCTATTATCTTTTAAATAAAAATCTCATTTTATAATTTTTATTTGAAATATATATATATATTTATATCTTTTTCTTTTTAATTAATATATTTTCTAAATTACTAATTTTATCACGCTTTGTGCCGAGTAAAAGTAAATAAAATAATAAGAGAAATAAAATCCCCCTATGAATTTACTGCAGGTACGACAGAACGAAACTAACTTTAAAGGAGATTCACAATACGCAATATGTATCTTGTATGAATCCTACCGCGGGTAGTTTCACCATAGATCCGCGCTTGCAGAGACACTTCGCTGTGTTTGCCGTCAGGTAAAATTATTACCTATATCACGATTACTTACGCAATATTACAGAAGCGAATATCCATCATTGTACCATGCCGTATTTGGCGCTTGTTTGCCAGTTTTCCGCAAACCGAGGCGCTCAAATTGATATACAGCCAGATCCTCGAGCAGCACGTGACCGATCCGCGGGAGAAGTTCCATCCGGCGGTGCAGACGTTCACAGGTCCTCTGATAGACACCGCGTTGTATCTCCACGATAAGATCGTCTCGACCTTCCTACCGACGGTCGCCAAGTTTCACTATCTTTTCAATTTGCGCGATTTAACCAACATATTTCAGGTAAGAAACGCGAGGAAGACTCCGTGATTTTTTTTTTTTTTTTTTTTTTTTTTTTTTTTTAATGTCACGCAGGGAATGCTGTTCGCCCGTGGTGACGTCTTGCCTCTTCCGAGTCACATAATCAGGCTTTACGTTCATGAAGCGACGCGAGTGTATCGCGATAAACTGGTAAACTCCGACGATCAGAAAGTGTTTGATCGGCTGCTGCTCGAGGCTCTTCGAAAAAATATACGCGTATGTTTAACGGCTTAATAAAGAGATCACGAGTGAAATCTCCTCTCTTAGATCTCAACTAATTTCTATTCTGAAATGTATACTATATCTGATCTGATTGCAAGCGTGAAACATGCTTATTGGTTTATTCATACTGAATGTTTTCATTCAATTAATTGACGGTCAGGATCTGAACGAAAACGAAATCAGTTTGGAGCAGCCGTTAATATACTGTCATTTCGCGGAAGGAATCGGAGAAGCCAAGTATGCACCTGTCAAGAATTGGACCCAGCTTGTAAAATTACTTGACGAAGCTTTGCTCAATTATAATGAGCTGGTACTATCTCGATTGAATATTATAATTTCATATAATCCGCGCCAAATTTTTTACACAATGTATTTGTATTTTATTTTCTTTTAAATTTAAATAATTACGTTGCCGTACAATAACTCGTCATAACAAAAAATATCGTTCTTTATATAGAATATTACACACGCTAAGATTAACATTTACTGAATGTTCGATAATAGAGAAAGAGAGAGAAAAAGACATATATATATAGCTTTCTTTTTCTATTAAATTTATACAAATGACATTTTTTTCCTTTTCTGTAGTTTCAACATTAAATACATATTTTCAAATATTTTAAAATATTTAAATACATATTTATAAATATGTTTCAAGGTTCTACCAAAATAAAGTGCACCTGAAATTAGTTAAGAAAAAAAGATTTTATCTAAATTTCTAAACATTTTTTCTTTTAATCGTTCGTAGTTATTATTGTGCCAATTATTAATGAATCACTTTGTGTATGACGTGACTTTTTATTTTTTCGATATAGGTGTCTGCAATGAATCTAGTATTATTCGAGGACGCCCTGTGTCACGTGTGTCGTATTAATAGAATATTAGAGGCGCCAAGGGGCAATGCACTTCTTGTGGGCGTAGGTGGTAGTGGCAAACAATCCTTGTCACGACTAGCTTCTTTCGTTTCCTCGTTGGAGGTAAGCGGGGCCATTTTATCGATTAGGCATCATAGCCACTCTGTGCCCAAGTCCTAGCTTCTCGAGCCTCGAGGAAAATATTCGATAGAGTAGATCACGACAATCAACAAGTCGGTTTTGATTGATTTATTAAATATAGAGATAAAAATAAAGGAATATAGATATAAAAAGAGAGAAGCGGATAAAAAAAGGCTCGATTATTTTTGTCCAAATTGTTGGAAAAATTTCTAACGAGTATCTTAAAATTTTCTGAAGTTTGTTAGATTTAAACTTTTAAGTGTAAAATAGGTATTTCAAGTACAACTGCGTAAAGGTTACTCGTTAAACGAGTTGAAAGCTGACTTGGCCGTGTTGTACCTGAAGGCCGGCGTGAAGGGTATCGGTATTACTTTCTTAATGAGCGATTCACAAGTCGCTGAGGAAAAATTCTTGGTCGTTGTGAATGATATGTTGGCGTCGGGGGAGATCGCGGAATTGTTGACTGACGACGAAGCGGATAACGTCATTAACGCCGTGCGCAACGAGGTAAAGTACATTGTGTAGCGCTATTTTATAGTATTGTCAGTATTCTTTATATTGAGATAATCAGGTACAGATACATTCAAAATTCATCCCCATGGAACAAAATTTCGCTGTTTTATTCTAGCTTATATTTATTATTCGCAAGTATAGGAAACAAAAATACTTAATTTTTTATATATTTCAAAATAAATCGGAAAAAACCAATAGGGAATTAATACCACTAGTCAACTAGTATCACTCTTTATGCAGGTCAAGCAAACCGGAATAATCGACACCAAAGCGAACTGCTGGAAATTTTTCATCGAACGCGTGCGAAGGCAATTGAGATGCGTCCTGTGCTTCTCACCGGTAGGGGCGACCCTACGAAAAAGGGCCAGGCAGTTCCCCGCAATAGTAAATTGCACCGCGATCGACTGGTTTCAGGACTGGCCGCAAACGGCTCTAGAATCCGTGTCGGCGACGTTTTTGGAGGTATAACGCATTTTACACGCGGTTATCTCTCTCAATAACCACAAAATTGTCGGAATTGGTTTTAACATAAATTTAAATGAGATATATTATAATCTTAAATGAGATATAATAATTTTTCGTAATATTATTATAGTTATTTTTTAAATAATGTCTAATTTTTTAGAGATGTATAACTGCGTTACAAATTTATCTTAATTTGATCAAAAAATTAATAAAAATTTGACGTATTATTTTGGAATGGTCAACATTTATATCCATTAATTATCTAGTTATAATGCAAAAAGTAAAATGTTATTTATAATATTTTTCTAAATAAGCTATATAACTACAATTTTCTATCTTTGTACTAGGAATTGAAGGAATTATCGGCCGAATATCGGACTTCCGTATCACTCTTCATGTCCTTTGTTCACACGAGCGTGAATAACGTGTCCGCGATATATTTGCAAAATGAAAGGAGATACAACTATACGACGCCGAAATCATTTCTCGAACAGATCTCTTTGTACTCCAAATTGCTAACAGAAAAAACGCATGACTTGAAGGCAATGATATCGCGTCTCACCGATGGATTGGTGAAACTCGCATCCTGTGCCATTCAGGTATATTTCCTGCTTCCTATTCGGAATTTAACTCATTGTCATAGCACATTTTAATTTTTTTTTATATTTCCTGCATAAAATATTATATTGGATTTTCTCTCCTCAATCCAGATCTAAAAATGAACAAAATCCAAAATTTCTGAAAAATAACCGATTATATAAAATATTTTGCAATTATTCGCCTAGTTTTTTACTTTTATATTTAAAATAAAAATCTGATCGAAATTTTACTTTACTTTCGTTCTAGTTTACACATTATTTAATGTTCAATAAAACTATATTAAATTTCCATCATTGTTAACTTCAATTAAAATAAAAAAAAAAATTGTTAACAGAAAACTTTGCCTGCATCACTTATGCTTATATGTGTATGTATTTCTGCGTGTTTTTTTCTCTTCCCTCTTATATATTCCGTATATAATATACATAACGCACATACGTTACAAGCACGTTAGGGGTAACCGATTATTATATTGGATTTTCTCTCCTGAATCCAGATCTAAAAATGAACAAAATCCAAAATTTCTGAAAAATAACCGATTATATAAAATATTTTGCAATTATTCGCCTAGTTTTTTACTTTTATATTTAAAATAAAAATCTGATCGAAATTTTACTTTACTTTCGTTCTAGTTTACACATTATTTAATGTTCAATAAAACTATATTAAATTTCCATCATTGTTAACTTCAATTAAAATAAAAAGAAAAATTGTTAACAGAAAACTTTGCCTGCATCACTTATGCTTATATG
Source organism: Formica exsecta (assembly GCF_003651465.1). Taxonomy (NCBI): domain Eukaryota; kingdom Metazoa; phylum Arthropoda; class Insecta; order Hymenoptera; family Formicidae; genus Formica; species Formica exsecta. The sequence goes on from NW_021848419.1 coordinate 1,064,547, forward strand.
TGTATGTATTTCTGCGTGTTTTTTTCTCTTCCCTCTTATATATTCCGTATATAATATACATAACGCACATACGTTACAAGCACGTTAGGGGTAACCGATTATGGCTGGCAGGCGGGTGGCAAGAAGCGCTCGCTGCAGGCGCTTCTTACGTCCATCTTCTGAGTTATCTTTTCACGAAGTAGGTCGACGAGTTAAAGATCATTCTGACCGCTCAAGAGATCGAGTTGAAGAAAAAGAACGAGATAGCCGACAAGATATTGGCTGAAGTACGTGCGGAGAACGTAAAAGCGGAGGCGGAAAAGGCCATCGGTAAGATATCGGAGAGCGTTAATCGCGAACGATAATGCCGATAACGAGCACGATACGGGATTTCAGTGACCGAGGAAGAGGAAAAAGTGGCGGAGATCAAAGAGGTGGTGTCGGAAAATCAGAGACATTGCGACGAAGACCTGGCCCGCGCGGAGCCGGCGGTGAGGCAGGCCGAAGCTGCGCTCGATACTTTGAACAAGGTTAACGAACTCGCGTTTATGTATTGTAATCGAAGCGCCGAAAACACGAGTGGTCCGAGTCACGCGATAGCTATTTTGTATATAAAAAAAAAAAGAGCAAAGTAAAAATTTATTGCGTCGCGATGGAAAAAAACCACGTATGACAAAAATGAAACAATTCTCGATTTTGAAATCTGACAGCTTGATATCCAGTGTGTTTTCGTGTAATAGAAAAGAGAGAAAATATGGTTTTATAAAAGATTTTTTTTTCCAGCTGGAATGTATTGCAAATATAACATTTTTTACGTGATTAATTACAGAATAACTTGACCGAATTGAAGTCTTTTGGAACGCCGCCGGATGCGGTGTTAAAGGTCGCCCAGGCCGTGCTCGTTTTATTCGCGCTTGAAGGGAAGATCCCGAAAGATAGATCTTGGAAATCTTGCAGAATGATAATGGGATCTATCGACGCGTTTCTGTCACATTTGCGTGATTACGATAAAGAGAATATACATCCGGATGTCGTTAAAGCGATCCAGCCGTATATCAATGACAAAGGTATCGTTGCTCATACTTTAACTATTATAATAGAAATGCAAAATAATACTGGCGCAAATATATACCAAGCACATAAAAAGATATATATATATATATATATATCATCTATGGGTAAAAAGATCCATATTGCGTTTAATAAAATACGTTACGCGTATGTGTGACTAGAGTTCGATCCGGATTTCGTGTATTCAAAATCGCAAGCGGCAGCGGGATTATGTAGCTGGGTGAAAAATATTATGGTATTTCATTACATCAATGAGAACGTAAAACCTCTGAGAATCGCGCTCGCTCAAGCAAACGCCGAATTGAGGACCGCTATGGAGAAGTTGAATTCTTTGAGGAGTCGTTTAGCGGTGAGCTTGTCTCTCATTTTACACGTACTAGTGTTACCTCTTTTCAATTTCGCATGTATCTTTATTAAAAAGAAGTATTTTAAAATTTTCTTCGTTTTCGCGTGCTTCAGGAGCTTCAGAAGATGTTAGACATTCTGAGCGAAAAGATGAACGTGGCTTTAGCCGCGAAACAAAAATGTCAGGACGAAGCGGAAGCGACCGCTTTCACTATAGATTTGGCAAATCGATTGGTAAACGGTCTCGCGTCTGAGAACGTTCGTTGGGCTGAGACTGTGGAAGTGTAAGTATAGATTTGCTACTTGTCTAATCGTAAATCAGAAAAGAGAACTGTTTAGATGAACAAAAGCACTCTGACAAATATCGAGTTAATTTTGTAAATTTATGTGTTTTATGCAACAATATCTCTTGCTTATTACACTGATAATTAAATCATTAGAGAAAGGATGAGAAATTACTTTTTTATAGAACATCACGTGTCATATCTTTCAATTAATAATGTCCAGATTATCATTTTTTATCGTGAAACAATTACAGAACTTTTTTTATTGTTGAGAAATTTTATGACATATGCCTTCTGTCTATAACTTATTTAATTCACTGTTTTAATTATCAAATTTGTACGATTAATTTGATACTTATTTGAATCTAATTTTGTTCATCCAATTAGTTTATTTTTAACGTAGTAGGTAATACATCCGTTTATTGAGATAATGTCAATTACTCGCGTTAAACGTATTTCTAAATACATTTGTGATACACCACAAAACAGGTTAAAAAAATCCGAAATTACTCTACCGGGCAACGTGTTGCTCGTCACGGCATTCATCTCTTATATGGGATGTTTTACGAGGAAATATAGAATGGATCTCATGAATTTACATTGGTTACCGTTTCTCGACAATCTGCAAGTGCCAATACCGCACACACCGGACTTGGATCCGTTGTCTTTAATGACCGACGACGCGAAGATTGCCCAGTGGAATAACGATGGTAAATAGCACGTTTGATTTTCTCTCTCTTATTTTATTTCATTAATTTTAATCGTGCAATTTTGAAAATCGCAGTCTATTTTATAGTGATGTCTCATATAAATATAAATAAATAAACAACATAAAATAAATTTTTTCCATCGACTATGCGATTTTCGCAAATTAAATATCAAACGTATCCCCTTACGTAGGTTTACCCACGGACAGGATGTCCTCGGAAAATGCCACGATACTCACGAATTCGTCTAGATGGCCACTGATGATCGATCCGCAATTACAGGGGATCAAGTGGATTAAGAATACATACGGGGACGAATTAATGGTGTTACGTTTAACTCAAAAAAATTATCTCGACAGAATCGAACACGCTATCGCAAACGGAGATGTGGTGTTACTGGAGAGTATTATGGAAACGGTCGACGCCGTTCTAGATCCGATCCTGGGCCGGGTTTTAATAAAGAGAGGAAGGTACATACATATACGTTTTTTTTTTCTTTTTTGATAAACGTAAATTATCCGGCAAAATTGATCTTGCAAAACGTACGTTAACAAAGGGCCATCAAGGTGGGGGACAAAGAGGTGGATTACGATCAGCGCTTCCGTCTCATCTTACAAACAAAACTAGCGAATCCTCACTATAAGCCGGAGATGCAAGCTCAGACTACGCTCATCAATTTCACGGTTACGAAGGACGGTTTGGAGGAGCAGCTATTAGGCGCCGTCGTGAAAGCGGAACGTCCGGATCTGGAGTCGAGCAAAGCCGAGCTCACAACTCAACAAAACACGTTCAAGATCACATTGAAAGTGTTGGAGGATGATCTGTTGCACAGGTATGTAATCTTATAATGTGTGACGTTCATATCGATCGACTTTAGAAAGAAATATATGCTGCGCGAGAAAGAATCAAATCAAATTTATTAATGATTTTTCGATTCAATTTTTACACGATCATCCTACACGATTGTTTAATGTCTCTAATTGTTTATTTATATCTTTACATTCATGATTCAAGTTTTTCTTCCGTTTTATCTATTTGACACGAGTTAGAAAAAAAAATACGAATTTTTGTCGTCATTTAATTATATTAAGTATAGTCTCATCGTGTTGTCTCGTCTCTCATTCAGATTGGCGACGGCTGGACCCGACATCCTAAGCGATGTTGCTCTTGTGGAGAATCTCGAAACTACGAAGAAGACCGCGAGCGAGATCGAAGCGAAGGCGATCGAGGCGAAGGTGACCGCTGGGAAGATAGACGAGGCGCGAGAATCCTACCGGCCGGTGGCATCCAGGGCCAGCCTCCTCTACTTCATTCTTAACGATCTTAACAAGATCAACATGCGATTACGATAAAGAGAATATACATCCGGATGTCGTTAAAGCGATTCAGCCGTATATCAATGACAAAGGTATCGTTGCTCATACTTTAATTATTATAATAGAAATGCAAAATAATACTGGCGCAAATATATACCAAGCACATAAAAAGATATATATATATATATATATATCATCTATGGGTAAAAAGATCCATATTGCGTTTAATAAAATACGTTACGCGTATGTGTGACTAGAGTTCGATCCGGATTTCGTGTATTCAAAATCGCAAGCGGCAGCGGGATTATGTAGCTGGGTGAAAAATATTATGGTATTTCATTACATCAATGAGAACGTAAAACCTCTGAGAATCGCGCTCGCTCAAGCAAACGCCGAATTGAGGACCGCTATGGAAATATATGCTGCGCGAGAAAGAATCAAATCAAATTTATTAATGATTTTTCGATTCAATTTTTACACGATCATCCTACACGATTGTTTAATGTCTCTAATTGTTTATTTATATCTTTACATTCATGATTCAAGTTTTTCTTCCGTTTTATCTATTTGACACGAGTTAGAAAAAAAAATACGAATTTTTGTCGTCATTTAATTATATTAAGTATAGTCTCATCGTGTTGTCTCGTCTCTCATTCAGATTGGCGACGGCTGGACCCGACATCCTAAGCGATGTTGCTCTTGTGGAGAATCTCGAAACTACGAAGAAGACCGCGAGCGAGATCGAAGCGAAGGCGATCGAGGCGAAGGTGACCGCTGGGAAGATAGACGAGGCGCGAGAATCCTACCGGCCGGTGGCATCCAGGGCCAGCCTCCTCTACTTCATTCTTAACGATCTTAACAAGATCAACATGCTGTACCAATTTTCTCTCAAGGCGTTCAGCACGGTCTTTCAGAATGCTATTAAATTCGCGGAACCGGCCGACACCCTCGGTAAACGCGTCGCCAGTCTGATCGACAGCGTCACGTACTTGGTTTTTACCTACACCAGCAGAGGACTATTCGAGAGCGACAAGCTCATATTTCTCTGTCAGCTGACTCTTCAGGTACTACATCGTCTCGTAAATGCGATGCGGATTTTTCTTTACATAAACAATAAAGGGATAGTCTCAAAAAAAAAATAAAAAATAAAAAATAAAAAAATTGCAAATTATATGTTCTTTTTGAAATATTTTTTTATAAAGATCAGTGTATTAATATTTATGTTAAATGTACGTTCTTCGGCAACAATCACTTTATTATATAATCGCTTAATCGTAAAATATGTAAAATCATCTTAGAAAACTCGTAATATTTATTTTTTTCACGATATATCTTTGTTCACATTTCCTACTTTGTAGATAGTCGATTTCTAATCAATCATATTTCTTAAATTCTGCATTTCTATTTTGTGTGATTCAAACCTCTCGAAATCATTTCTCTGCTATTTAGTTTTCAAAAATTTGTAATGAGCAAAACTATATTATGAAGCGATTTATCTTCCGTGTATGTATTAAATGATCACTGTGATTTATAGATTCTGCTGCAGACGAAAGAGATAGATCAGATTGAAGTAGATTTTCTCTTACAATTTCCTTATTTACCGGATCAGACGAGCCCGGTGGACTTTTTGAGCAGCGTCGCCTGGGGCGGCATCAAATATTTGAGCGGAATGGAAACTTTCCATAATCTAGATCGCGATATAGACGGGGCGGCGAAAAGATGGAGGAAATTTGTGGAATCGGAAACACCGGAGAGAGAAAAATTTCCTCAGGAATGGAAAAATAAGACAGCCTTCCAGAGACTTTGCATAATGAGATGCGTGAGACTAGATCGAATGATTTACGCAATACGGTACAATTTACTCTAAAATGAACGTTCGTTCGAATAAAAATCAATAAATATGCGTGCGATATATATTAATATTTCCTCAGTATTCGCTCTCTCGCTACTCGTTTAATCCTCTAACAATTTACACAGGTGTTTCGTGGAAGAGAAACTGGGTGTAAAATTCATACAGTTCCGTATGCAGCCGTTCGAAAAATCATACGAAGAGACAAGCGCGAATACGCCGGTATTTTTTATTTTGTCTCCAGGAGTCGATCCTTTAAAGGTACGTTTTTCACATCCCTAAATATTAGAATTAATTTTAATCACATTCGAATATTCGGATATAAGATTCGAGATGCTCGTGTACTTTTTTTCGCGTGCGATTCTAAAAATTCTTTAGAGAATATTAGTGAGGCTAATAATAGTTTTAACATAACTATGAGCGAATTAACGGAGTTAACGATGTGGCGTGTAGGACGTCGAGAAACTTGGTAGACGGCTCGGCTTTACGTTCAACGCGCAAAATTTCCACAACATATCGTTGGGACAAGGTCAAGAATCCGTCGCGGAGAACACGATTGAGATTTCGGCGCGCAACGGTCACTGGGTTATACTTCAAAATATTCATCTGGTGCGGAATTGGCTGCCGAGTTTGGAAAAGAAGATAGAACAACTCTCGGAGGAGTCGCACGAGGACTATCGTCTCTATATTAGCGCGGAACCGAGTCCCGATCCCCACGAATCGTTAATACCGCAGGTAAAAAATGAAACTGAAAAATTATCCGAGAAGCGACAAACTTTTTTTTTTCTTGTGTGCAATTTATTGTAAATAAAAAAAAAGAAAAAAATTGCGAATAAGAAAAAAAAAATGACAAGTTTTTCTCGCCATTTTCTGTGAGCATCGCGTTTGAATATTGCTTTCGTCGAATATTTTGCATAATATTTCAATGCGATCGAAATGCACAAGGGCATACTAGAGTCGGCCATAAAGATCACCAACGAGCCGCCGACGGGTATGCGCGCCAATATCCACAAAGCTCTGGACAACTTTAGCCAGGACACACTGGAATCTTGTGCCAAGGAGACAGAATTCAAAGCTATTCTCTTCGCCCTATGTTACTATCATGCTGCTTTGGCCGAGCGTAGAAAATTCGGGGCGCAAGGATGGAATAAGGTCGGTATTCGCGCTACTTAAACAATAAAAGCCTAAATCAGGCTTTTAAATAATTAATAATTCGTGATAAAATTTCACAACTTTATAGACCATTTATTTTAAAATGATTCAAATAATAAAATTTTGAATTTTTATATGTAAATTTGATTTTTGATAGTAAATTGTGCGTAAAATTAAGAAAAATCTTATACATGAATTTTACGTAGAAAATTAATAAATTCTGTACAGAAAAATATATACATTTATTATATATGGACGTGTGTCAAGAAATACTGAAGCACCTTTTAAAATAAATATTTACTCTATTCTTTTATATTTAATATTTCGTTAATGTACAGTTATATCCCTTCAACGTTGGCGACTTGACCATCAGTGCTTCGGTACTATTAAACTATCTCGAGGGCAATACTAAGACACCCTGGGAGGATTTGCGTTACTTATTCGGAGAGATCATGTACGGCGGTCATATAACCGATGATTGGGATAGAAGGTTGTGTCGAACGTATCTCCTCGAGTATCTACAGCCGGAATTAGTCGAGGGCGAATTATATCTGGCGCCGGGTTTTCTGGTGCCATCCAGTACTGATTACACGAGCTATCATCAGTATGTGGAATATTATTTGCCGACGGAGAGCCCCATCTTATACGGACTTCACCCGAACGCGGAGATCGGTAAAATTTTTCGACTGATTTTGTCATTAAAAATAAAACTTGATGAGATCAGCAATTTCGTTTATCGTACAGTTTACTCCGCTTGTTATAAAGATTTAAATCTCTTGCCGAAGACTTTTATCTCTTATACAGAAATACAAAAAATGCCTACTTTGATACGCTTTGGTTTTACCTCGTTTTTCCCTTCGACTTATGCTCGCGTTAAAACGCTATGAATTGTCGCTCGTTACCGTTTTGCGCAGGATTCCTCACAAGTACGGCGGAGAACTTATTCAGAACAATCTGGGAGATGCAACCGCGGGACGTCGCCGATACAACGACCGGAGTGTTATCGAAAGAAGACAAGGTGAAGGTTATGATAGAGGATTTACTTGACAAGCTTCCCGAAGAGTATAATATACAAGAATTGATGAGCAAGGTTGATGTCAGGCTATTACATCCAGACTCGTTATAAGAATAACGATCTGCTAATTTTGAAAACAAGGAGCACTGAAATAAATATGACATAAAGATATGATTCAATATAATGTGCAAAAAATCGCTCATATAAAATAATTAAATAATATAATTTAATATAATTAAATGTGATAAAATTGCTTACTTAAACTTTGTGTGTCACAAAGTCATCAAGAAATTATAATTATCAATTATTCCCCCTGATGTCATATTTAATACAGTGTCTTAACTGCTTCTATAAATGTTCCCTTTCTAACATCGGTCATTACGCATTTTATGTCCTCGACTTTATTGCCACTTCGAACGCAAGATTTAATTTTCTCTTCTCTATCTTTATAACATCACTAGCAATATTAATATTACAATTAATTTTTTTATGATGATAAATAAAATAGACAAAAAAATTTGACTCTTTCTTTCTGTTTTTTTCTAGACGGAAGATCGCACTCCTTATGTTATCGTCGCTCTCCAGGAATGCGAACATATGAACGCGCTTTGCAAGGAACTGAAAAGATCTTTGAGAGAATTGGACCTCGGTTTGAAAGTCAGTATCGAGATACTGACGGGGAACAGTAATATGCGATAAATCTAAATATCCCTTTTTAGGGCGAGCTCACGATCAGCGCAGATATGGAGGATCTGCAGAATCACCTGTTTATGGATTCTGTACCGCCATCGTGGACCAAACGCGCCTATCCTTCCACTCTTGGTTTGTCGAATTGGTTCGCGGACATGCTCAATCGAATAACCGAACTATCGAATTGGACGGTAGATTTTAACGTAAGTAAAGGCGAGACCGCGGTTTTGCGACAAGAAAAAGAAATACTACAAACAATTATAAATTAAAAGAAAAATTATGTATTTTCATCAAACATGGGAAAAAATAATTTAAATTTTGTCACACGTTGCAACTAATTCGAGAAAACCTTGTTTCGTCATTCGCTTCATGCTAAAAAAAGTTTGTCTTTCTTTCTACATATGATTAATCTAACTCTTTCTTGCGGAACGCATCTTTCGACAGTTACCGTCGTCGATTTGGCTGGGTGGTTTTTTCAATCCGCAGTCCTTACTTACCGCCATCATGCAGCAAACCGCCCGTAAAAACGAGTGGCCCTTGGACAAGATGTGTCTGCATTGCGACGTAACCAGAAAGCAGAAGGAAGAAATTACGTAAGAGACGACGTGAGATCGACCTTTTTAGAGGATGAGGTCTTTCCGAAATATATGAAATTTCAGAAATCTATATCTTTTATGAACCCAAAATCGCTTTCGCACAATAAATCGCTAAAGTACAACAGATAGTGCTAAGATTTTCGATGCGATAAATTTTTCGTGATAAAAAACTCGACCTCTCCTCGAAGGGTCAACGGATCAACGCGATAATACCGAGATAATCTTTTCATCAGGATGCCACCGCGCGAGGGCGCATACGTGAATGGCTTGTACATGGAGGGTGCGCGATGGGATGTCGCGTCTGGTGTCATCGCGGATTGCCGGCTCAAGGAGCTGTTTTCTCTGATGCCGGTGGTATTCGTCAAGGCGATCACGCAGGACAAACAAGAGACGAAGAATATGTACGAGTGTCCGGTTTACAGGACTAGAACGCGCGGTCCTACGTACATCTGGACGTTCAATCTCAAGACTCGCGAAAAGCCCACCAAGTGGACCCTGGCCGGCGTCGCGATTCTCCTACAGATTTAAGCTCCCTTTTCTTCTCCAGCATCTCTCCGCTCTCGCGAAACCGACCGACGTTCACACACGAATTTCGCGCTCGTAATAGTTTCTTCTTTTATTTTTTTTATACCTCTCTCTTCGCACGAATCGTAATGGCAAGTCGCGCCGCCGCCGTGCGACGACGGTTTCCCGGTTAATGACCTCTTCGCAATTACGTCAAACCTTCTTCGAGTTACGGTCGAGTCGAGGAACGGCGATAATTACAATGCGCGTATTCGGATAATTATGATTGGCGTATACGCGTCCGTTGTAACGCGCATCTCTTTGTAACCGGCGCTCTGTAAATGGTGCGATTTCGACCCGAGTGGAACCTCGTTCTTTCCCGAACGGAAGGAACTTGGTTCGCAGATGTGACGCGCTCGTTTAGTCCAAAAGGTATATACCGCTGGTGTCGTCGCATGCCAATTGAAATCGTCAATTGAGAGAATCGGCATGAATGTGACAACGTGGCGAACGCACGTTTCGACAACGGTAGGAAGAATATTGACGACTCCCTCTCTCTCTCTCTCTCTTTTTTTTTCGTACATCCGGTGTTTTCTTTACGCGCCCACAACACATACACACCGCTCTCGCGCGTTATTATATTAGCCGATACGGCTATTTGACAAGTCGACGACGGTACACGACGACAATATGATTGGAGGTTTCAAGGAAGTGGTCACCCTTTATCGACTGCGACGTAATTATCTGTTTCGCGAGGAGGCATCTGGTTTCGCGTGCCGTCCGGCTTCCGCGACGACGCGATGCGAAATTTTGGACACGCGAGTGAAACGCCTTGCGAAACCTAACCGAGTCAGCTAAACTGACAATAACGAAACGACCGGTAAAGTATAGCGCGGAAGCGAAGCCTACTGTCGCGCGACATTGTAACCGCACTCGCAATTGCGTATATATGCTTCTTCAAACGGTACGGTTTCGATTGGACCTCTATCGTTTATCCGGTATTATTGATAACTATGACGAGAATTTATAAATATTATTTGTATGTAAATTTATATACAGATTTGGTACGCGCGACAAGTACCTCAAACCATAGATCTTTATTCATCTCTAGATAGTTTATCAAGTTTAAATTGCTATAGAAATAACTCTGTAATAAGAGTTTCAAAAATATATTTCTTATGTATAAATCATAATGTTCTCTATAAAACACATGCGTTTTTTATACGTCGTTAGCAGTTAAAAAAAAAATTATGATTAATAATCTTTCCTTTCTCATAACGTTACCAGTTGATAAGGCATCGAATTGATATGCGATTCGTATCAATCGCATTGTTTTTTTTTGTCTGTTTGGAAATCAAACTTTCATGGGGGTGCATATTTTCGCGGATAAGCTTCGGCATTGAATGCGTTCAGACGAAGCCGGCGCTACCTGTCTCGGATTAAGAAAGACTCGGGAAATATTTTTTGATCATTAAACTAATTAGATTACCGGTATTGCGGCGGTCGGCTATAAATTAGTGCTCCAGAACCTTTACGGTTGCTCACCGTCCGGACTCTCTTCGGCCGGAGAACGCCTTCGGGGCAAACGCGCGTTTCTGGTATTTTATAGGGGACCTACCGAAGACGCGCGAGATGAACACGAACGAGACTTCGAAAAAGCCGCATTCGAGTCGCATCCGACGAATCAAGAGATACATCGCGCATTCGATTGCTACTCGAATACGTTCGGATGCCTAAGCCCAATTTAAACGATCTATAATTCACGATAAACTTCGAAATACGATCCTATCTAGAAGCTCTTGTAATGTAAATATTTGTAGGATTACAATTGTATCCCTGAAAAAAAGACACGTTCTATATTTAGGGATAAAAACTGCGTAAAAACAAATTGATAAATTCAATAATCATATTAATATATACGTTACGAAATCTTACATGTATCTTGTGATATAGTTATTTCTCGATCTCGTGGGATAGAATAATATGCTTTCTAAGCATAATGTTAAAAGCACATCCACCCATGTCCTTGCGTTTTGAATATCAATCAACGCGATAATTGGAGATTATACAATATTATGGCAATCAATAATCCGCGATTACATAATTATTATTCATAATATATACTTCATCAAATATATAAACACACATGATGTAGTAATAATAAGATAACAAATCAAGAAATATAAAAAGTCAAGGTGGAAACATTTAATTACACAATAATTATATGCATTACTCTATAATTATAACTCGTATTTATTACCTCGATGTAATAAAAAAAATCTCTCGTTCGCGTATATTTTTATTATAACGCGACATCAGCATACATGTAGTAGCAGGCAGAATACCGTACGCAAATCACAAATGGTCTAAAATGGATTTTACGTGCAACAAGATGAGCCCATAAATATACGGCTTGTAATAATTAAGGAGTCAAGAGAGAACAAAGACTAATCAAGTTGAGAAATAGAAACTTTCCGATTCAACTGAAGACCATTCTACCCGTCAAAATTAAAGTCATATCAAATGAAAAGTTTTATATAACGAGAAACTTACATTTTACTGACATGAATGCCGTATCAATATGTCATAGAAAGTTAAGCGTAAGTCGGTAGAAAGATATCTTTTACGCGCCGCAATCATATAATTGCCTTCTCCCATAGAAACTTGTGTATTGAGATTGCAAGAGAATTTATTCCATTTCAACATTTAATTTATGTACTCTCTCGCACACATAATTATGATGTAAAAAAAATATATATGATGTAAAATATTATGATTCCATTATAATAAGATAATATTGAAATCAACATAGTCAACAACATTATCAGCTCTGTTCTCAGACTAACTTGCTATTTAAAAAATTCATTAAAATCCTTGAGAATAATTCATCTTTGTGAAGGAGACAATAATTATGTGCGCGAAATAGACTTAATTTCTCTGCTGTACGTATCATCGATATTTAAACTTCGAAAAACGGCACAAGTTATCGAAAATGAAAATATCATGACTTACGTGCTTCCGTCGGTCGGGTATGTCCGTCGGAATGATGCAATCGTGTATCAGAAGCACGAAATATTCACAGTACAACACAGTCGTTGGCGCTGAAAATATCATCCACCATATTATTATTTGATAATTTCTAGTATAGTATCGTCTTCGAGCAATAACCAAAATAAACTTATTAAATCACGTTTTATACGTTTTATTTATTTTTTTTTTTATCAATGATTATTCGAAAAAATAAATAAATAAATGAAATAAATTTTAAACTATATAAAAATATCCAAAGATTTAAGGACCGATGCTCTTTTAACGAAAGTCAGAGAGTTGAGAGAATGTGAGGATACAACAGCTGTTAATCTAACAGATAAATTCTAAACGGCCGAGTCACTCCCCTAATCCATAAATCGTCACACGCGCAGAATAGTTTCCTGCATGCGTATCTGTATAAGACTGTCGCGCCAATGTATTGCGTGTGTGTTCATCGCTAATTATTTTGCTTGTGCCTATCATTTAATTTTATTGCAGTTTGCACATTGTATTAAGCAGCTATTAAACGTGCTCAACTAGAATCAAATAAAGATTGAGCGATATGTGAGACAAAGGCACATAAAACATGGACCCATGAATATTAATATATAATTAACTACACTTTCAATCGAGAATTGAAAGTAATGCGCGATTATTTTAATTGTAAATACCGCTAAAAAAAAAAAAAAAATTATGTATGTCGGAAAAATTCTCAAGAGATACAGGATGAATCTCTTTTTTCAAAAATTTTATCAGATATTTAATATGTACAACCAATTAATATATAATGAATAAAATGTAATGTGCAATTATTTTGCTTGTGCCTATCATTTAATTTTATTGCAGTTTGCACATTGTATTAAGCAGCTATTAAACGTGCTCAACTAGAATAAAATAAAGTGCAATTAATATGTCGCAAATGTTGCTTTTAATTTCTTAACCAAAATCATTTTTTAAATTCGATTTCTTAAATACTAGAGAAAATCAAATACATCCATAACAGTTCCCGCAAAGAATTCGTCATTAAATATGCTCACACATACTAACAAAGATTATATTTCGATATACATTACCTGAACGAAAATCTATAAATAGTGATAGTGTATATCGGATAATAATAATAAATAAACACAGTTAACACATATTAGCATCATAATATAAAAGTACAAAAAGTACACACAAAATATTCAAAGCAATTTTGTTATATCGAAAACTCGTTTCGTCGAACATATATTTGGACTGTCGAGCGAGCAATATCATAAAGACTAAAGAAAAAATAAATATTATATTCGAGAATTCACCTTGTTAGATAGAGACGTAGTTCAACACGTCCTGTACGTGAATATACGCGCAGCATCGCAGTTACAATTTCTATTCACGCTACGTCGTTCGAAGAAGAGCACCGAAGCCACGAACGATTACGTTTCGAACGATCGCGATACGACTTCCCGCGCCTCGAAATATCTAATGGTAAACTCTCGCACCAAGCGTCTTCCCCTCCCCCTCCGCCGTAATCCTAGCAGCCCGTCACCGCACTTGCGGCGTAATTCGTGTCGCAAGCTCCCGGCTTCCGGTGATCGGTGATACGCGATACGCGCGGTAATAATCTAATCCGACTCGAGTTGAAAGCTCGCGATCGGCTAAATCTACTAAAGATCTTTGTGCGTTTGTGTGTGGTGTCCCGAGAGGAGTATCTACGTATTCATATTTTCAAAAAAAGGATAGAAAACTCTCGAGGATTATATGCGCGATAGAGCGTGTCGAAACTTACCGAGCGTCGTCGTCCTTGTCGCGTCGATCGCTAGTGAATTTTCCAGTGACGTCACGCGTCCGAGCCTCCATCCCAGACCCCAATCCGCCTCGTTCGCGGAGGAGCGAAGAAACCGTCTCGAAAGGTGCGAAAGAAGGGCCTCCCAGGATGACTCTCGCTAATCGCGGGCAGGCGGAAAACAAGCGTGATGAGTCGCCTCGTCTCGTCTCGCCTCGCCTCGTCTCACACACGAGCTAACTCGACTCGACGCGACTACAACGAACTGCAACGGGTGAGTTAACCCCTTCTCTCTCTCTCTCTCTCTCTCTCTCTCTCTCTCTCTCTCTCTCTCGTCTCTCTCTTTTCTTTTGCTCTCCTTCTTACCGCAGCATATAATAAATGCGCGTGATACGTAACATTCAGGGCAACATGGACGATCCGAGACGAAAAGTATATACGCTCCGGAACGATAATCGATACGTGTTATGTCCTTAACGTGTGTCTAGATAGACACGTACTTTAACGCATTTTATATAAGAAGCGGGACTTCAGCGAAAGAGCTATACAATTTCTCTATACATTTATGCTACGCGAGGGTTTTTGTAAGAAAAGCGCCAATTCCGTGTGAGGTCAAAAGAAAGAAAGAGAGAGAGAGAGAGAGGGACATAAAAAAATTTGTTTTTCGTTTAAATTGATTTTGCTAAATAATGGATATTAAAAATCGAATAATAATTATCTCGAGTATTAAATTATATCCGAATATTGAAGGCCTCAATGTAAATTTCTTTATTAAGAGAGTAAGATTTCACCAAAGATTAATGAATATTTCACTGATGCTGTGAAAACATTTACATGGGCTTCTGTGTTTTTTATATATCACTGATTATGGCAGCAAGATTTCGCTGAAAAACTATTAATAATTATATACATTTGCAAAATGTAGCTTTTAAAGCCTTTTTTTTTTTGGATTGGTATTTTTTGGAAGAAACCCCCCCCCCCCACACGCACATATCTAGAATGAAATATGTATAACTATATTATATTCAAATTCAGAATTATACGCATATTACATTTTTTATTCTGGAAATGTGATAAACATAAAAAAATGAACAACACTTGGTCAAACTCAAATATTTCTTTAACAGAAAAAATATATTGTTAAATTTATCTCATATATTTTATAACGCACTTTAAAAGATGGGGTTATTACGATAACTGTGGCCCCCTATTTGAAAGGTCGTTTCTGAAGACATTTTTGACGAGGAACACGGGAAAAATCGGGTTATATAACGTAACCCAAACCAAATTTTAGTTTTAAATCAGGAATAGGTTTGGGTTAGGTTATATCTTTCGGAAGTGGAGCTCCCCCGTAGGGGGGGCGGAACCCAATGCGTCCACGCATATACTTTACAATGCGAAGCGTCCGTTTTGTAACGTTTTATTATCATGTCCAATACTTTAAAGTGATACATCTCGAAAATTATTGGTCGAAAATTTTTTTTACTATTTTTTCCGTGTTCCTCGTCAAAAATGTCTTCAGAAACGACCTTTCAAATATGGGGCCACAGTTATCGTAATCGTGCCTAAAAGATTACCATATAATTGAAACCACTATCACTAGTTGATTATACACATATTATATTTTTTTATTCTGGAAATGTGATAAAAAAATGAACAAGATTCTTGGTCAAATTCAAATATTTCTTTAACAAAAAAAAATATATTGTTAAATTTATCTCATATATTTTATAACGCACTTTAAAAGATTACCATATAATTGAAACCACTATCACTAATTGATTATACACATATTACATTTTTTTATTCTGGAAATGTGATAAAAAAATGAACAAGTCTCTTGGTCAAACTCAAATATTTCTTTAACAAAAAAAAAAATATATTGTTGAATTTATCTCATATATTTTATAACGCACTCTAAAAGATTATCATATAATTGAAACCACTATCATTAATTGATTCTTGTAGTATTTGACTGATTTACAATACTATATTTATAACCGAGATCATCGGTGACTGTTTTTTTAATGAAAATGCATTGATATTATTTAAAAGAGTGGCGAGATTACGATAAGGACGAAGCAATGTTAAACTATCGGTTCGGACCATCCCCATTTCCGCCGATCGGCGATATTTGATTTTTTGCCGCGCCGAAGAATCATCTCGCACATTTCGACTCGTATTTCATCTCCTCTTCGCTTTATTTGCATACGCGATACATCGTTTTCCGTATCTCCGTGCCTCATCGTGTGCTCACGGCAAACGGTGTGCGGAGAGGTCTGAAGATAATTAATGCAAATTACACACGCGGGCAACGGGCACGCTACCGGTTACGGCGTTACACGCGGATGAAAGCCGCCGTGTGCGCGCGCGCGCGCGCGCGCTCACGTCATGTAAGCCGTTGCTCTTGCATGTTGATATGTCGCTCCGATTATTGCCCGATACAATTGATTCGTCGCTGATTGACTACCACATATCTGCCGTTTGAACGGAGAAAGAGAGAGGAAGAAGGAGATTAGTTTTCTCTCGCCCGTCCCGTCCCGTCCCGTCCCGTTTCGTCCCGTCCCATTTCGTCTCGTCCCATTTCGTCTCGTCTCGTCTCCGTCTCGTTCGCGTGCAGTGAGCTGTATACTTAAGCCGCGGAGAGCCACCGCACTAAACGGACGTGGCGCGTATAATTTATGAATTATTATTTTGTACTATAATATGTCGGCCGCTCTTCTCCCTCCCCCCTCGTAGCCCCATAGTACGCGGCTCGTCTTCTCCGAGCTTCTCCGCGGAGAGAAGCATCTCGTCGGAAACAGTGAGATAAAGAGCATCGTCAATGGCGTAGGGTTCTCGTTATTACCTTCTCCGCGGTGTACAAAGTATAATATATATCGTGATATATAAGTATATATCAAAAGAACCGCCGCGAGAGAAAGACACGGTATATTCTCTCTAAAGAAGTGATCGTCTTATTTACCGTAGCGGCTTCACCAATGACTGGAATACGGAAGCTCGGAGGTTTCACAAGTTTCACATCTTGTACATGACTGGCGTTTCCTTAAGAATCTATTCTATAGTAAAAACAGTTTGTTTACATTCTTTTGAAGAACGACGCGCGTAAATACAACGATCGCATGACGCGATTGATAATATTCCGTCTTTTTCTCTTCCTCTCCCGTTCGAATTAAAATCACAATCTTTATAACATATTTGATTCAAAATTGTATTAGGAAATATAAAATATTTTTTTTAAGGAAAAATACGCGCGCGAAAAATATATACAGACAGCTTTGCTATTTATATTACGCGTCGAATACGTTCTCGATTGAACACGGGCAGCCGTAGATTCCGTTCTAATTGGTCCCTAATCGCGGTCCCGGATCGTGCGAATCGCGAGACCGACCCCCTTGTATATGTTTGAAGAGTTAGAATTAGAACGGGTCCACCGAGATGCGCGCCAGTGCGATTCGCGGCAACGAGGCAAGCCTGGGGAAAGACCAGACAGGCGAGCTAGCGAACCTGGAGCGAACAGAGGCGAGGGGTGGCGTGGATGTTGCGGGGGATTGGGAGGACGGGGGGAGAGAAAAAGGGGAAAGGGGGTGGAAGGGGCAGGCGGACAGGCAGGCAAGCAGGCAGGCAGGCAGGCAGGCGGCCGGAGCGAACGGCGGAGAGCGAACGGACGAGCTCCGAGCGTAGGTCCCGAGAGCTCCGGAGTATCCTATAATTACGAGTAACTCAGCCACATTTGCGTTGATCCGACACCTTAAAGATAGCATTTAGCGGCCCCTTTCATCTCCGCGGCAAACAAACCAATTTATACCTCAGGCCGCTTTGTGCTCCGGCGAGGGACGTGCTCCGCCCCGAACCTACGAGTTAGCTCCGTCTTTTTCCACCTTCCCTCTTTCTTCCCCTCTTCTCCCCCTCTCCCTCCTCCCCTTCTTCTATACGCAAGCTTCTTCCTTCTCTTCGCTCTCTTTCTTATTCTTATTCTCTCCTTCTCTCTCTCTCTCTCTTCGTCGAACTCTCTTCCACGCTGCGATCTCGCCCTTGGTCTCCGCGAATTTCGCTGGAAATCAATCGCTCGCGTGAAAAAAAAAGCGAAACGTATTAACGTCCACCAAATATGTAGTACTTACCTACCCATCTACTCGGCTGCGCGAGAGCGAGCGAGCGAGGGTGGAAGCCGAAAGAGCGACGAAACGAAAAACGAACGACGTCGCGTTTTTGCCTACTTCTCTCAGAACTAATTGGCGAGCGTTATTACTGTCGTTCCCGCTTTTTCCCCCCCTTCTCGCCTCCCTTCCGAGAGATCTGCGAGGGAGCAAAGGTTCGCGTGACTAAACGCTACGACGCGAGGACGTCGGAGCACACGATACGCGTTATTACTGTCGTTCCCGCTTTTTCCCCCCCCCTTCTCGCCTCCCTTCCGAGAGATCTGCGAGGGAGCAAAGGTTCGCGTGACTAAACGCTACGACGCGAGGACGTCGGAGCACACGATAATGATAGGTTACCGCCTCTTCTTCTGGCATTCGCGACTACGCTTCTATTTATTGTTAGCGTCCAACGAGCGCGCGCTCGCATTCCCTGTATAAATAAAGTTACCGCGTATGGAATTCTTCTCTCGCGTACAAACTTGCGGATAGCCGGCTAAAAACTTTCGCGACGCAAAGAGACACCCCTCCGTGGAAATATACGCAGGTGCGGGAAGTATCGTTCGGTAATAGCGAAATACGCAGCCGTCTCTCGTTTTTCGTTTATCGATTACGATCGATCCGAGGTGAGCAATGATATTAACGTCATTATCAATTTACTCTTTTATAAGCACCTATAAACTATAATAAAAAAAGTCTATATAGTGAATAAAAAATAATAAAGTGATTATTACTTTATACGAGTAATCGTGTTACGTTGATTAAACGCAAGCCAAGATTAAATGATTAAACGTGAATTGTTTGGATGCGATTTTGATGTGAATTTGCCGGACGAGGTCGAGATGCGAGACACGTGTGTAAATCCCGATTACAAGATATAAATGTAAGACAGCTCTGTCCGTTCTCGCAACGGAGAGACGAAGCAGCATCACACACGCGCGCGCGCGAGAGAGTCGATCTTTAACGACCGGCCATCACTTTCGCGCGGGCGCCTTTCTTTCTTCTTCTTCTTCTTCTTCTTCTTCTTCTCCTTCGCCAATGTTCTCCTTAAAATATCTCTGGGAATTCCTCGGGACGCTCGCGCGCATCTTCTATCCTCCGCGTGGCGTCCATCTACGATATATCTAATACACGACGGCGAGTGACGCGCGTACTAAAGATAGCTCGTAAAAAAAAGATTAAAACGCAATTAATTTCCGCTCCCGCGAACGACGATTACTCGGGGCTACTCGGATTACTCGCGGGATACACCACGGGCATCCCGCAGTACTTTGTCCCTCTCGATCGCGTCGCCGACATAACGTGTCATTAGCGTGGCGCGCCGCCTAACAGAACAAACAAATTGTTTCTCCACACAACCCACCCGACACCTAAAGCGTAACTAACCCAAGCCACACCCCGTGGAAACCCGACTAATTTGGCCGATTGTGGTCGACCCGAGAAACGACCTATCCCCCCCTCTCTCTCTCTCTCTTTCCTCCCCCTCTTCTCCCTTCAAAAAAAGAGAGAAAGAGCGAGTGTCTTCCTTCCAGGACTCGGAGAAAAAAAAAAGAAGGAAGACAAACTGCGATTAATTTCGTGAAACGCGATTTGCTGAGAGAAAGAAAGAGAGAGATAGGGTGAAAAAGAGAGAGAGAGAGAGAGAGAAGAGAGTTGCGCGGTCGACGTCGCTTACGTCAGTTTACGGACGTTTTCAATTTTGCAAGCGACAAAAGATATTTCGGTACGCGCGAGTACCGTGACGGCGGTGATTCGTCTTCGATGCCGTGTAAAAAAAGTGCGGGGCACTGTTGTTACGAACAATGCGGAGGCTCCGGCTACGCCGGGGTGGTCGGGGCCACCAAATAAATTGAACGAGCACGAGGTACGCCAAAGAAGACCGTCACGGGCCCAATTTCAAATCGATTAGCTCGCCCTCGGATCTCGGAATGAAAGGCTCCGGCTGCTATCCCGCCAACAGAGTCCGCGGTTACCTGCTTTACGAATGCCTTTACGTTTTAACGCGCGCGCGCTACATATATGTTTCTCTCTCTCTCTCTCTCTCTCTCTCTCTTACTGGATATATAATACGTATACACATGTTATATCTCCAAACGGAAAATATTCCGTCCACAGATTCGGGCGCCTATGGCCCCGAGGCAGGTTGATGTTTTAGGTTGTTTGACTTGGCGGCCGAGACGCGCTCTGTAATTATCTCGCCTTGGCATGCACTACCTGCCCAGCTGTATTAGCGTCCGATCCTAAACCGGCCCGATATCTTCCGATGATATCCCGAAATATTATCCGAGTCGCGTCCGTTGCGTACACGAATGCTCGCGGTACGTACCCGTACATACATACATACTTTCGCGACGGTAGTGAAGAGTTAACGTCTATAATACGTGTATATAATACGTGTACGGACGTAAGTAGATATACGCAAGGTCGGTTTCCCGAGGGAGGATTGGCGGCGGCGGCTGCGCGGGCTAATCATAAGAGCGACCGAGCTCCTCTCGCGCCAATTAATACCACCTTCGGCAACATCCACCCTCGGGCATCGGGCCTCGACGGATGGAGAAAGACGGCGAAGGCAAAGGCGTGAAACGACTAGCGGAGCCGACCGGTACGGTAAAGCGGGACGAGGCGAGAAGAGTTAGAGGAAGCCTCTGTCTGCTGCACGAGTTTCTCTCGCTCGCTCGCTCGCTCTCGCCATTCTCTCTTAGGGGCTCTTTTCTCTCTCCTCCTCATCCTCTTCCTCAGGATCCTCTTCTTAGCAACCGCCGCGCAACTGCGAGGCAGCTCCGATCATCGGGAACGAGTGCGAAGAAAAGGAGTGGTAGATCAACGATCCCGTGGCATGATCAGTGGCGTACGTAATAGGGTGTAATGGTGAGACCTCTCGATATCGACCGGATGCAGCCCGGGGAACGCGGGGGGATCGCTACGTTAGTCGGCAACGTGCCCTTGTTCGTACGGTGATCTTTTTTTTTTTTTTTTTCACCGTCCCGTAGCGATTAAGTCGATGCATATCGATGACATAATCTCGATATAAGGACAAATTGATATATCTTTACGCGGAATACGGATGTACATCTGGATACGTCGTGATAAGGATGCTGTATCGCATGATATCGTCGATATTTACGATCGAACAGTTTAAGCGAAAGATAATGAAATATTAGATATTATAGTTATTATATTAATATCCAAACAGACTTGAAATAAACCTAAAAATAATGTCATAAATCGAAGAAATGAATTACTCCATTCATTAATCTTTAGTGTTTCGTATACACGTTGACCTCAAGTTGATTCAGAAAAAAATTAATTTTTTTTAAGAATATACTATATCATCAAACAAAGCGAAAATATTCTTATAAAATTCATGCGAAATAATTTGTAGAATTAATTATGCAAACAGAAATAATTTTTTTTTTTTTAATGCTTGAGTCTCTGAAATAATTCGATACTACCAGAAAACTAAATTAAAATTAAATGCTAATCAAAGGATAAAAAAATATTTTTATTCAGAGATAAATAAAATAATTTAAAAATATTTTGTTTGTCAGTATTTTAATAAATTTTGTATATTATTGATAAATTCGTTATAAATGACAATTTCGATATTTGATATACCGATTATATCGTTATATCCCTGATAGCTATCTTTTCAGTACGGACGAACCACTATTAATATGTCTCATCGATATATCTAAGAGAACTGCGGATACTATCTACACGATTGAAAACGTCTTTATTAATAATTAAATTAGGATTAATCGGAATCACAATTGCAACATTAAAGTATCTCTCTATGAACGAATAATAAATAATAAATCTATTAAAAAAATAGTCGTCATTCTTGTAGATTTAAACAATGATGTCGTCACTATATAATATTGCGATGGTGCATTTACATCTCTCACTCAGTGACGCAATCACCTGATTAAACTTCCTCCGTCGTCCCTCTACATATTCAACTTATTGTCTAAAATATTATTTTCCGCGGCTTTCGCTTTTACGTTCGCGCATTATCCGCTAATACGTTTGAAAATGCGTTGGAAATTCACAAAGTATCCGTAACTGCCGATTTTGCTCGGCTCACAGCGATAGGAACGATGATAACATCCGTATCTCGCGAGAGAGGCAGCGGCACGTCTATCGCAACATCGAGATAGGATCGAGACGGTAAATCCTGACGCGCGATCGAGAGTTTAGAATAATCAGATTCCTCTGCCGAGATTACGAGAGTCCGTAGGAAGCGAGGACGCGTCGGTGAGCGAACGCAGGAGGTGGGAGAGAGAGATGAGTCAAGGTGAGATAGGTGGTAGAGGTGGCGGACGCGCGGGGTGCCCGAGAAACGTGAAAAGAGAAGGGGAAGGTGGTAGCGCGCGAGCGCGAGAGAGTCGAGGTAGGGACAGAGGGATATGGAGGGAAAGCACAGACGCGAGAAAGAGAGAGAGAGAGAGAGAAAGAGAGAGCGAGAAGTACGGATCCGAGGTGTTTTTCGGGGCGTGGCGAAGCTCCGCGTGATTACAGCGCGAGGATCGGTCAGCGCGGTGAGAGTTCAAAGCATCAAAGAGCTCCGACCAGCGAGAAATTGCTTAGGATTCATCCTCCTCAGCACGGGCTTGTGGCAACGTACGTCGTAAACGTATACCCTTCGATCCTCTCCGCCTTCACCCCGTGGCCAATGATCGCTACCACCACCACCGCATCGCCCTCTCTCTCTCCTTTCTCCCACTCTCTTTCTCTCTCTCTCTCCTTCCCTCTCACTTAAGTAGCCCGACTCAATACCCGTGCGTATAATGAGACCTGATTCCGATCGCGCCGCGATTACGTGCTATATACAGTCTAATAGTATCCCGTTCGAGAACTTTATTTACGAGATATCTATTACACGATCCCCCCGAATCTCTCTCTCTTTTTCTCCACCTAACCCGCAGAAACTCATTCGAAGATCATCGCGTTCCACTTTCTTTTCTCTTCTTCTACCGTGACGCGATATTAGATGATGTTGCGATGTTCGATGTGATATCATAAATCGATCGAACTAGCGGTAATGTCCCTCGTGTATCTATTCGATAAAGATCTATGTAGTCCCGTCGACACATTTGATCTCACAATGACTTTGATATTTTACGAATACGGCTTATTCTACACGATGAAGCGCGATATAAGTAAACATTCTCAAAACCATTGATGAAATGTTTTTAGCCAAAATAAAAGTATTTTACATTTTTCGATAAATGTAAAAAGAGACAGAGAGAGAGAGAGAGAGAAAAAAATTCCATTTTGCGGGGAAATTTATTTAGCCGATTTTAAGAACACATTTACTTTTTTCTATATAAAACCACTATGAAAAAATTTTGAGACGAAAATTTCTTTTTAAATAAAATCATGTATCTTTTAAGATGCGTGATTACAGTTCCAGATGAGATGTTAAAATCTTGACGCGCAACTTGTACAAAAAAAAGTATACATACCCGAGATATCAAAACATTACAACTTTGCCTGGCACATATTTTGACTTTAAAAATATTTACATTACAATATTTACATTACATTATAACACTTTACGCGTCTCACTCTGTACATTCGAAACCAAGTTTTATTCTCTGTATACAAGATGACGAATCGCTCGGACATGATGACAGTCACGGATACTCGACGCATGCAACGACTATCGACGATTTTCTATCATTTTTCCGGCAAAAGGACACTTCGCAGAGACTGAGTTTACCGTGTTGATCATCGCTAGAGCTTCGCACATCACGTTCTAAAATAAGTCTCTCTTCATTACCCTTTAATGTGATCGACAAGATAGAAACGGCGATTTGTTTCCATCATAGATCTTAGATGCGTAGATCTTTCGCAAATATTTGTTGTATTTACGTAACTGCTGTGAAATTTTATCGTAATCGGCGACGATCTTTTCCCGTCGGAGTTTCCTCCGCGATCCGAACGGATCGAAAGGGAGAGGCGAGGCAGAGATAGTACGCGAATTTTTCCTTCGTTCCCGTTGTACCACAGCTCGTCGACTGTACTAACAAGTACTCGTTTATATAGGAACGTTATCAATGCGCACACGCGATACCTATTACGCCGTTATTTGTATTTGTAACGATCAGATAGCGCCGGGACGCACGCGATCCGTTGATCCTAAGGGCTCGTAATGGATCTCGCGCATAATGGTAATTACTCTCTCCGTTATTATCGTTACTATTAATATTATTCTTTTTTTTTTCTCTCTCCATCGTTTCTACCTCATCGTTATCGTTATCGGAATCTCTTGTCGAAGCTCATAGTATCCCGTGATGAAATAAATTCTGCGATAAGTGTTGCTGATGGCTCTTTTTTTCGTCATTACATATTTTACGAAATAATATACATATACATTGAAATAATTTGGTTGCATTATATTGTGCCGTATACATTAACATATACGTCTCGCGCGTATAAAACTACGGCTCGGTTTAGCTTCTTTGACGCGATGCGACGACATAACGCGAAAAACGCGAGGCTCGAATCAAAAGAAAGAACGGCTGCTAACCCGGTTTACCGTTTATGTTCTGACAAATGAACGCGCAATCATGACGACCACGCCTCGGAGATCAAAAAACTACTCTCGCGTTTTTGCCTCTCGTCGACAAACCCTAAAGGCACAGATACTCCGTTCGTGTTTTCATGTTCTTACATTTTCGTAGCTTTTGCAGCATTTCGTAAAAGAAAGGAAGTGTTATTTATATTTTCACACACGAATATTTTTGCCTTTTTTTCGGTAACAAAGAATAACGGGATAATTTTTAATTTTTTAAACATAACATTAAAGGTAAAACTTATGCTGCGTTCTTCTATATATTGCTATTTTATTATTCATAAAGAAATAAAATTTAAATGTCCTCCTTTTATTCTCGCGTTTCATATCATTTTTTTCACAAAATAATACACTCTATATTTCCGTAGCTCGTATTATTTAATAGGCAATTTTTACTCGCTTTTTTATCATTCATCATTTATTAATGATATGAATATATTAAGTTCTTAGCGTAGCATCATATCAAAAAATAATCTGAGAGATATAAATTACAAAATCGAAAAATTTGGGGATAAATGTAATCTATTCTATTTTACCTTTAAAGTTTGATTTAAAAATTGTTTAATAAATAACAGAGATGATGTAATATACTCATATAATTATTTGTTTATAATATAAAGTAATAATAGCAAACCACGAATATAAATGGAATCAAAAATCGTTCTCAATTCATATAAAGTTACATCGATTAAAGTTATACCGATGAATCATTTTTTACATATAGTGAATACTATATACTTTAAGTTTTTTTTTCTTAACACTCTGTGCATGCGATAAGCAATAAGAGTCTTATCATTAGATCTGAATAGGAATAATCAATATTCTAAAATTTAACTTGAGACAGCGTGTAAGAACGTTTGCAATTATACATATAATAAGCATAACATTGGCTTGTACGCGGTAGTCGATTTAGCAATCATAGTCCGTGAAAGGCTTAACAATCTCCTCGGCGCGGCCTGACGATTCCGCGAGGATGAGCAACGAAAAAGAACGTTCCTCGAGCGGACTCGCAATTAATTAATAACTTGGTACTCTCCGCCTAGCCGAGAGGGGCTCGTTTTACGGTGATTCTTTCGAGCGAATTTATGATATCGGTCTTGGCCGTGACACTTACGAAGAGTTTTAGGATAATAAAAGAGCGGCCGCGTGGTGTGGGGAGAGAGGATGAGGAGAGGGATCTCTGCGGCGAAGCGGGATCTCTTGAAAGAAAAGAGAATGGCAGAGAGGACGAGAGGAGGAACGAAAGTGATGGACGGTGGCCGATCAGCGCCGTCAAAATAATGATCAGCGTAAATAATAAGCCTCGTTATAATGCCGGACTCTAGGTGTTTTCTCTTCTCCCTTTCCTTTTTATACCGAGTCTGGCAGTTCTCGCTCGCAACAATGTCGATCCGACCGGAGTAATCTTTGATCCTCGTAAGAGCGCGGCCCTCGGGAGATAGGAGCCTCTTTCTCTTTATTCCTTCCTTCCTTCCTGCCCGCCTGCCTATCGTCTACCTTTCCGCCTTTGTCGTTGCAGCACTCTTACTTTGAAAACCAAATCGCGTTATCGTACGGCTACTAGCCGAACATCAAGATTAAAGGCTCCTCGTATTGATATATCGCGTCCAAATGTGCTAAATGTGATTGATTGTAGTAGCCAAAATAATAAACAAATTATCGGTAATTGATAATTAACATCTCTCACATGTTACATCTTGCAAAGTTAAAAAAGAATGTATCTATACATTTTCATAAAAAATTTATCGATAGATGATATTATTCTCAAAAATTAATAAAATTGCGATGCAAGCTTACAATATGAAAGAGAAATGATTATTTTTATGCTTGTAAAATTATCCATCCGCACATTTCAGAAGAATGCGACGCATTCAAGATGAAATATGTTTGTATTTTTTTTTCTCATCGCTTTTTTAATATAAGCACGATTTATTTAAATGTTCATCCCAATATTTTGATAATAATCTGTAAAGTACGACGTGACAAAGCGCAAATGACATATCTCTCTTACTGGATCGCTGAATATAAATCACGGTTCAAAGACGTATACTTTGTTAGCGCAACGTTCAACAGAGGGATAAAATAGATACGTATATACGAAGCTCCTCGATTAAAAGCCGGCTCTCAAACGGAAGAAAAACTCGACGAAAGAACAAACGACAATCCCGCGCGCTTTAAGGTCAAGCACTTAAGTCGCAATTATTCGAATGCAGGATGCAACGATGCGTTTGTTTCCGCGCGAGATACGTCATTCGACACGCATATAAAACGCACAAATTAATATGCTCGGGAAAGCATCCTCCGTCTCGACGGCCATTGTTCCTCGCGCATGCATTTTACCCGCACGACCCGATTCTCTCGTCGCACGTCTATGATTACTTATTTTTTCTTTCTCGTGAGTTCTTTCGGGGAACGAGTCAATGTGTTGTCTCTCGACTCGGTCGTCTCGGTCGTCTCGAGACGCTTTGCCATTAGACGGTCACATAATTGTATAGTATTACGCTACTGTCGTTGATGCACAATGACAAACTCGTGCGACCAAGAACGCAGCAACGTTTGCTTTCGAGTTATCGTCTAAAGAAAAATTGTCCCGTTTATTTACCGACTATACGAAGAGATATTTCTTTACGTATAATAAAACACGTATTTATATCCCGATTACACAGGGTATTGTTCTCAGATACGTGATTAAATTTTTCTCCGCGTATTTTATTAATTAAATTAGTATTTTTGAAGAAAAGTCAAAAATATTATCGATCCGTAAATGCATTCCGAAAATTTATTACTTTATTAATAACATGTAGCAACAGTAATTACAATGGTAATTAATCTTTGAAAAGGAGAACGTATTTAATATTCATAACTACTAAAGAGAGAGTTTCTAATGTATAAATAATATTTATGATAAAATTTTTTTTTTTCGGCTTCTCTTTGTTGTCTTGGTTAATTTTGTACGCATATCTATATTCAATGCTAATGCCATTAAATAAAGCATAGAAAAAAACGATTGAAATCAGTGTAAAAAATTAATAATATGAATTATAAGGGTGAAGAAATAAAAATATATATATCATTTTCAGCTATTAATGATTTTGTTTAAATACTACAGTAGATCATTTTTTCAAAACACACTTTGGAATAGATAATACACGATATCATTTTCTACTAGATATTCATAACTGATGTGAGATACGTTTCTCGATATCGAAGACAAGTTATAGCATATTCAAAATACATGATGCATCGATGAAAAATATCAATTATTTACCCACAATTGCCTCATTAGAACTCTCGATCTTCCTGTGGATAACAATCGAGAGTGCAAAGTGGTACGCGCGCGCGCGGTAGGTCCACAGAGTGTCTGGAAAAAAACGGAGTAGCGTGTCGACCGGACGTAATCGCGTGGGAAGTCACGACAAACTACCTTTCGTTCCAGTCTCGCGCCGGTAACGCGCTACGGAGAAGAGATCTCGTTCGTGGCTCGTCTCCCGTTTTATCCGGGCGTATCCCGAGCTGATTTATCTGTCGTAACTACGCGAATGTGAATTATCGGAAAGGACAACGGCAATTATTACTTCTTTCTCCCCTCCCTTCGGAGAGTTTTCGAGAACTCGCGATCGTGCGGAGAGAACGGGGGCGGATTACCCGTTGAAAAATTGTTCCCCCTCTCCCCCTTCCCCGTTGACTCGAACGAGGGGGCGAAGCCGCGTTGGACGGCGCGCGCGTGCCACGCGGAATGGCAATGATTCAATGAATTCTGCAAACACAGCGCTTTCTCGGCCGACCGGGGGTGGGTCACGGGTCCTCGAACGTGACAAGCTTACGCTCTTAGCCGCGCCCCCGCCGTGAAGAATTAATAACAATGCCCGAAGAAATATAATAATGAAAGATCGGTGAGAGACCGGTTCTCCGAGAACTCGGGGTTACGATGACTCGAAATTTTTCCTTCTTTCTCGCTTCCTTCTTCGCGATCGTTTTCTCGTCGCGCGTCGTCGCGCGGCGTGTCCGCGCTTTTTTCTATCGAAACCACGGTATAATATAAAGAAGCGCCGCGACGCGTATCGCCCTTGTGTACCCTCTCCCTTATACGGCGCTACGAGAGAGAAAGAGAAAGATCGAGAACGGTCGCTCTCAATCCGAAAGACGAACGGCGGGCGAAGCCGACGGGAAATTGAAAGAATACGAAGCCCGAGTGGGAAGTTAATTGTTTCTCTTTTAACCAACCGACGCGGCCGAGTACGCGTCGTCACGGACGTTGCCCGCGCAAAATGGCCGTCGTCATCTTTCGCGGCACAGCACGGCGGTGCGGTGCGGTGCGGCTCGATGCGGCTCTCGGTAATAATGGCCGGCTCTCTCGGTATATAGGTATGTATGTACACTGCCGTGCAACGCGGCAGGAGAACACACGGGTTACATAACTCGTTTACGGTTGCTCGTGCTCGTAGATTCGTCCGGGTATGCGTGTGCGTGTAAATAAGTCGGCGCATTAGAGGGAACGAGCGCGCGCTTCAACTCCCCGCAACCCTCGTGGACGGAGAGAGAATAGGGGAATGGGTGCTAGCTATTTTATTTTATAGCCAGGGCTAATGCGCTCTTTGTGTACGCTGTAGGTTTCCGTCGCGGTTTGCAAGTTCGTATGTGCGTTTCGCTAATGCCGCCGCCACCACCGCCACCACCGCCACCGCCGCCGCCGTCGTACCCGCACGCAGCGTGTATATGTACGAGTTTCTCCCCCTCGTGTTTCAGTGGCGAATTACTTATTAGACGCAGTAAATGTTTCCACACAATCTATAAAAGATCGTCAGGATGAATTATCATCATTGACAAATTGATAATTAGGACGCGCATGTCTCCTGGTGAAGCTTCCCACTTAAGATTCATTTAAGGGGTCTTCCTAATTTGACGCTCTGAAAATAAGGCGGTTTTTGGCGAATATTTTTAAAGAAAAATATAAAACATATTATATAAATATTTTTATTTGAAAAAAAATTCAGGATATACTTGAAATATTATTTAATAGACTTTCAAAATTTAGAATTAATATGTTTTACACTTTTCTTTAAAAAAAATTCCCCAAAATCGCATTATTTTCAGAGTGTCAAATTAGGAAGACCCCTTAAATGAGTTAATTTAACATTTTTACATATCGGTAAATGTACAGAAAATATTTTTTATAATTGTCTAAATCGTGAAGAACGACAATGAAAATAGTTTTATAACGTTGAAGTGTAGAATGCGCGCATCTCGCGTGCAAGTAAAAACGTGAAAAAAAAAAAACCGCGCGAGAGTAACAATGGATTTAGACATCTACTTATGCTTAATTTCGAACGCTCCCGTTTCTCAATCTTTATCCCATCGCGAGCATTCGAATAGGTTTTGAAACGATCGACGAGATTCCGACATATCGCGGGCAAGCAAATTGTTGCGATGAGAAAGAAAAGAAACTTCACGCTTCGATCGTTTCTTTCATCGCGTGGTATTGGTAAGCCGATTCCGACAGATATCTCATGACCGATCGGAAATGCAAATGATATTGTTGCCGGAACGAGACAGCCTGATTTCAATTCCGATCTGAACGCGAATAATTTTCTGCAAATAGTTTTCCAGAGATCAATAAATAATTTTAACGCATTCCCCCTAGCATCACTGGAATGTTTCGCCGTCTTATTTACGCATACGGGGACCTAAGGGGTTTCTAAATTAATATCGCGCCGAGGAATGTTCGCGTCTCAGAGACGTCTAGATCCTCGATTTAACGATGTTAATAAAGGACGAGATGATAGGAAAACGTCCTTCGAGATCGACGTGAACCGTTGCGGGCGATCGATGACGAATAGCGGGCTCCACGGGCGATTTATTTTAAATATAACTGCTCGATTCATTGGCCGATTTGTTACGGGCGTTCCGAGGGAGAGGAGCGTCCCGCGCCCCCTTGTTTCCCTTTACGGTGAAAAGGGGAGAGACAGACTCTCTCCGCGCGGCAAACGCGAGGTGCAATCCGTACAATGTCACCCCGAAGCGCGCTCGTAATTCGAATATAATGGACTCTGCGTTTCTCTCCTTCTCCCTCTCTCTCCCCCCATCGTGTAATACACGCGCGTTCTGTATATATCGCCCTGTATTGTCGATTCCAGCCCTCGCTGCTGATTCGACACGATGGTGAACGCGCCGGCAAAACATATCATGCTCTCGCGCCCTCGTGTTCGCGCTCGCGAGGATTCCCCTCGCGCGGGATAAAGGATTCCTGCATCTCGAATCAAGAAAATATATATTCGAAGAAATCTTTACAATTGTGCAAACTGCGCGTACAACACAATCGTGAATTCTCAACAGCCGATTATACTTTGAAAAAATGTGCGTCTCCAGTATTACATAAATTTTTCATATATTATGTGTAGTATAGTAAAGATATTTATTATTAGTTACAGAATCAAGTTATATGTTCGCTTCAGATGATTTATATTCGTGACAAAACTCGGGACAAAGTTCTATTTATTATTTGATGTATTATGTAACAAAGAAAAAAATATATTTCAAGAAATAAGGTGCATACATGTACAAAATACAATCAGAGAATACATACTTATATCAATAAATCTTCCCAAGAGTATTTTGTGATTTTGAAATTATAAATTGTCCAAAGCGAGCTTTCACTGTTACAATCAAACATCAAATTTTTGAGGAAGATTGTAACAAGTATACGCGACAAGTGATAAATTGCACCAGTTCGAAATAAATAATTGATTTCGAATAAATATACCAATCTATTTGAATCTCTATCGTAAATGTGTATCTTTTTTTCTCCGTATAATACAATTTATATAAAAAAAAACTTGCTTCTTTCTCTTTTTTTGAATCTTACAAAGTCTAGACTTGTATCTTTTACATAGAGTCTTGTTATGAAACGGCGTCGCGTTAGTCTTCTAAAATTCTTACAAAGTATTTAAAAAAAAAATGTTTTATTATAACTCGCGGCACGTTCAATTCGCCATTCGCTCGCATACGAGCGGAACGAAAAGAATGAGCGGTTAGGCTACTATTCGCTTACCGAGATGGTCTCCGCCTACGTCGACCACGTTGCTACGGTAATTTCGTTCCGCGATGCGGGGCCAGGGAGAGCCGAGCACTCTTTCGCGAGAGCAGCTCGTCCGCGAGGGAAAAGCACAGGAAATTGTTCAGGAAACGGCGGCGCGGCGCTGCGAAATATTAGTTTATAGCATTGGGAGTTTATACCTCGGTCGAGCCCGGCGGGGCTTACTCGCGAAGGAACATCCGTCACGGATGTATAATTAAAGCACGATGGATGGGACGATTAACGAGCGCTGTTATCGGGATCGTTACGCTCGCGCGCTTCTTTGTGTGAACTACATATGTGTACATGATGAGATGCATATACCTATAATATATACGTAAGAGCAAATGCCGCGGAAACGCATCGCGGGGACGCGTTTCGTTCCGGATTCTCGCGCTGCTACCTCGTAATTATTCTTGCCGCTCTCGATTACGTTCTTAGCGGATACGAGACGTTCTTATTTAACAAGACTGAGTGATTCGTTTTTTGTCGAAATTCTTCTCGATTACCGTGCTCAACTGTCCCTTCTTCCTTTTCTCGGCGTCATTTCATTTCAGTTTTTGTTCCATTAATTTTGCTCATTCAAAGAGAGTCTAATCTATTAGTAGCATTTTTTATTGCATTTCCATTAGAATTCCTCAATAAATCGCGATGGTCTGTCGTAGAAATTCTTTTAGGATTTTGTTTCGATACATTAAATTATCTACCCTCGTTATTGGGCCAACGCAAATTCTTCTTCGCCAATGTGACGTTTAGACACAACGAAATAAACCGAGGACACATTGACTATGTGATGCATCGCGCGGTCGGGTCGCCATCTTCGCATCCCTATTGTAAGATATTGTACGACACGTAATGTATCGGCTCGTTAAGTTCCAGCGCGGTTCCAGGAGCACGCGATAGATCACAGTTTCACCCCCTCTGTCTCGTCTCATCTCCCGTCCCGCGCCGAGATTTCCCACACACCAGTGCCAAACCACTACGGCGCACTCTCCACCCTTATTGTCGGGAGTGTTTCGAATGCGAATGTAATATTCGCGTACCATTAACCCCGAACATGTGTAGGGCGTAATCGTTTCAACCCCGAGAGAGCTGCCCTTCCGCAAGCAGTCGGTGGTGCGAGAGCGAGATAGGGGTGCGCGAGAGAAAGAAAGAGAAAGACGGCAATTTCGCAACCCATCCCAAACAAACGCGCGCGCGCGCGCGCGTGCGATTCTCCTCGGGTAGTCCGATAACAATCGGGACGCGAGCAACATTGTCGACTTTACGACATAAGCGGGCGACGTCGTCGTCGTCGTCGCGTCGTCGTCAAAGCGGCGACGGTGACGGCTGCTCTTCTCTCTCTTTCTCTCTCGGGTAACCCAACCACGTTCGAGCGCGAGCGCGCGCCGCCTTTCTTCCGACATCTGGCACGATTCGCATTCAGCCAACCAAACCGCGAGCGACTCTCGTGCTCCCGCCTCCGTGTACACTTCGATGTCCTATCTACCTATCCTGACCTTTCGTTCGATGCGCTCTACGAACGACGCATTCGCGATATTACGCGACGAGAGTCGAGCTTGAAAGTAGCTCAATCCCGCAGGATGAGGAAGAAACCCGGTAGCCAGCCAGCGGTTAACTGTTTATGAGGCAATAACGCGGGCCGACGAAATAAGAAATGAGAAAAGCCGAAGATCAATCTTCGCCAAAAATAAAAAAAAAGGTGTACATTTGTACAATGCAGATATTTAAGTAGCGAGAGATAAATATTGGGGACAGCCGGAAAAATTTCTTGCGACTCTTTTACTATGTAGCTCTGATCAAATCTAGAGTGAATTCATGAGCTCTCAGTATATGTTAATCAACCGTGTGTGTTCATATACTTAATATAAAGTAATCTTACATTGATATATCTTTGCCAAAACTGCGCGTATCTGTTAATTTAACGGCTTTATATATCCAGTAAGATCTATGAAAAATTAAATGTCAATTGATATTTGTGGAACGAAATACTAACAATCAATTTTTGACGAAATTGTCTTTGAAATTTTTCATTTATGTATCAATTCTATAACAATTACATTAAAATTTCCTGTCCTAATGTGCTATTATTGTAATTTTACAACTTGACAATTCCATCTACATAGGATTACTTTTTGAAACTATTAAAATACACTAAAAAAGATAGTAGAAGATATATAAATAAATATATAAAAATATGTATTAGTACGATACAAATTTATGTAATATTTTACAATCATTATACACTTTTTTTATATAGGAGAATTAGAAAAAAAATTTCAAATTACACATTTCGAAAACAATATACGAACATAATTGAGACAATTAAAGTCAGATTGTGATTCTTTATGATATTGACACCAATAGTTTCAGAAATGATTAAAATCGGGAAGCTTTTTATACGAACAATGTTTCCGAAAGACAAAACTTAATCTTCAGCTAATTTAAAATAAGGTTCATATTAAAATTTTATTAAATTCACTTTTAATAAAATTTTAATTTAATGAACCTTACATTAAGATATTTAATATTTAAATTTTATGGAATCGATTATATCTCTTGAGAATATTATTAAGAAAGCATCAATTATAAAGTCGTCAGAATTTGTCATCAAAGTTGTCATTAAAACAAAATTAAAACCATAAATTGTGTGGTGAGACATTTCCTATCATAAAATCTCAAAGATTTTATTCTTATAATTGATTACATAAGCATATCTTTAGATACACGTGTCAACATAATATAAATTATAATGAACAAAGAGTTAAACTATAATCAAATGTTTTATCTTGACATCAGTTTGTCAGAGTTTGCTCTTTAAAATTACTCTGATAGCACAGCACACTCCAAATACATATATTAAAATGCAAGATATATACATATAAAGCGTTATATAAGGATGTGTGAATAGGATTGAAGGGTGAATCGCATTAACAGTTAAGGATTTATATCTCAGAAATGTGACAAAGTATTATAATTGATAAATCTCCTTTTTTATTCAAATAATACATTATAAAAGAATTTCACATACACATACACATACACAAATTATTCTTAAAAGAAGTAAAAATGGTGGTATCAGAAAGCAAATAAAATTTCTATTAAGCGAAAATGATTAAAATTGGAAATATGAAAATATATTTATTATAAATTCAAACAACAAAGGTAAAAAAATAGCAAAATATAAGATTTGGCAAAAAAAAAAAAGATAAATACGAGATAGACAACTATATTAACTTCACAATAAAATATTTTATTATATACGTTTTTTAATTGTGTACTTTATACTATGGTATTTTAAATTTTTCATAAAAATGGCAAGTTTTACATTACGTATATATAGACATGTCACACGGTCCTCATACTTTTATGCGTCTAGGATCTCGAAACATCTCGATCCGACCGTGCGCAGCGTAACATAAACGGCCGAAATCTCATTCTCGAGCTTTGCGGTAGTTAATCCCCGGTACGACGTGCGGCTCTCACTATTCGTCACATAGTCGAGCCGAGTCAACACTCGACGTGTGTTTCTGGCGGTATAAAAAATATGCTACTCTTTCGTGTAGACACACTCGCTCCACGGGGGCCGAGAGCGGCGCGGCGATCCCACACAATATTAATAAACCTTCTCTCTTTCGAGCCGCTCCGAGAAACCTCTCTCGACTATCTCTCGGTCCTTTTTTCGGCCGAGCCTCGGTAAAAGGGGCCACGCCGAAACGAGAATGGGCGACCGAGACTTCCAGACAGCGTGGCTCTGGCATGGTCACAGGTGTGCCTTCGGGCGCGTTCGCTTCGACTGCACGCACACATATATACACACACACACATACAGAACAGACAGACAGACAGATAGACAGACAGACACTCGCACACTCGCGCGCACTGCCGAACATGCGCGTATCCAAAAAGCCATTACTTGTTCAACGTTACATTGTTCAACCGCGGTGTCTTTCTTCGCCGTAGTTTCTATCGAGGCGGCGCGATTCGCGGCTCGGGTATATCGACTTTTACTTTGACTTTTATCACGAATCTCTCTCGCCCATCCTCCTTCGTATCGTACCGTTTCGAATTCGTCGCGAAATTTGGCCGCGAGCGCCGAAGCGGTTAGCCCTTTAGTTCGGATCGGAACGCGGCGCGGAGCGGAGCGGACAACAAAAGCGACGTTAAAGCATTCGGTCCGTCGGCAATTTTTTCTGGTTCGATTTTGCGGCGGAGGCACCTCTCGGTGAGGAATTCCATCCATCAGTCGGGCCTAGATTACGCCGCGTTAGTTACAGAGAGAAAGAGAAAGAGAGAGAGAGGAGGAGAGAAGGGAGAGCATGCGTGTGTATACATCGGACGTGTGTATGTGTATGAGAGATGGAGTGTTTCGAGGGGGCGAAGGAGAAGCCCGAATAGAGGTAGAGAGAAACTGGCCCTGGAGTACCTTAAGGCTAGACGCGACGGCGGCGGCGGCGGCGGCGGCGGCCGCGGCCGAGGGAACGAAATGGGCCGAGAGAACGCGGCTGAGGAACAAAGAGAGGCGCGAAGAGAGATGGAGAGCGGTGGGTGAGAGAGAAGCGAGAAACGCTCTTGGGATTCAGGTGTTGATGACCAGACACCGCGCCAGCGCGCGAAGCAGCAACGAAGAAGGCGGCAGAAGCAACGCGCCGCGCTGGCGGTGGCTGAAGGCGGGATGCCTTTCATCTTTTCATCTTTGTCTTGTACCTCCGAGGCTCTCTCGCACATCTTTCCGGCCGAGAAGCGCGGCCTGGAGGCTCTCCCCCTCGCCCGGCCGAGAGATGCGCGTCCCACCGAAAAACCCCGCAGCGGGAGCTCGCCTCGCTGTGTTTCTCCTATAACGTTTCCTAGACACGTTGGCTTTGAATCGTTTCTACGACCGAGAACCGAACTAGGCGGATTCGGAAGCCAATTTTATCGCGTGATAGTCCTTATCTCGCTATTAACGCGTCCAATGACAAAAAAATTTAAGAAAAAAAATTATTTTTAACAAACTATTATATCGATGATATTTATGTAACATTTTTCTTTCCAAAAATAGATTTACGAGAGTCTGGAATTATAGTCGAAATATTTGTGAATATGAAATTTTATTTTTTTTTTACGGTACATTTTCTACAACTATTGTACTTTTGCTCCAAAATACAGTTACAGTACTTTTTATTGGTACCGTTGATATATGTACCGTTAATAAATAATCGCGATCGGACGAGGTGTGCTTATGAAAGAGAACCGCTTATTTTGATTGTACTCTCTGCAACTGAAAGGGTTAAGCAAGACAGAGGCCCATTAAAAAATAAAAAAGATGTCTAAATTATTAAAACTTGTATAAAAGCGATATACAATATACAAGTATATCTACATAAAATTATTACATTTGAAGAATGAAAATGAGTTTAATAAACCTGAAAAAGATTAAACGCATTGTTCACTCGCAAGGGATATTCTCTCGCGCGTTCAAAGTGGAAAGGATCCCGCGAGAGGAACGTACACTCGC
Organism: Formica exsecta; assembly: GCF_003651465.1. Lineage (NCBI taxonomy): Eukaryota > Metazoa > Arthropoda > Insecta > Hymenoptera > Formicidae > Formica > Formica exsecta. Next base: position 1,102,138 of record NW_021848419.1, read on the forward strand.
GTTACAAAAGAGAGGTTGTCCGTGGCGTGCCGCGGCGAAATTAGCCAAATTCTCCTTCTCCGTTGAATCATTTGAGGTTCCCGTCGCTTCCGTTGCGCCTTTTGTTTACTCGCGGGACGCGAAAGCGCAACGAACTCTCTGCGTACAATGCGGATCCGATATATACGTATCACAATCGGGCATAGAACTTGGACACGCAGCGGTTTAAGGCTCCTCCGGACGATACTAGACAGAGATTCTTGCCAGTTTTAGAAATCAGAGAGAACTGATATATTTAATCAGTTGTATATCAGTTGTTAAAATGTCAAAATTTCTTTGACGTATGATAAAGAGTAAGGATTATTAATTTTTCAATTTCGGAGTCAATTTCTTCAAAAACGAAATCTTATATGAAAAGATTTGGATCTTATTTTTTTTTTCTCAAAAACAAAATCTCGTGAATGAAGAGATCTTTTTCATATGCATTTTTGATTTATTTCTGCGGGTAGAATTTTTTTTTTCTCAGTTACAGGACTGATATATTTAGATACGTATATCGATACTCGCGCGAAACTTCTGAGACTCGCGATAACATTATATAACAATATCATGAAAATTATATCTACTTTTAAATAAGCATCTAGGTATGCTTGATTTGGGATAAACATCACCTCGTTCGGAGCGGCCTTTACACTGATTCCCAGCCGGAATGTTTGCCTAGTAACGAGTTTGGTTTCGTCGATTTGCACAATGTGTATCGCACCGAGCGTTATCACTGAGTCACGTAATACTCGCGCGGCCCACGTTGCTTTCAATAAAAGAACAGGTTGTTAGAGAAAGAAAAAGAGAGCGAGAGAGAGTATAGGAGTAAAAGAGGAGCGCGAGAAAGAGCGAAGGCAACGATGAGAGGACTGAGAAAGGTAGAGACCAAAGGTAATTCCGTTTGTGTCCCTTTCTATCCCGCAGATCGGCACGTACGCCCCGCCACGGCTTCGATCCTCCGACTTCGTTGTTTTTCCCCGCATGAATTTGCTCGAAGCCTTGTTAAGTCCTTGCTTTCGGTCCGCGTTATAATGGCACAAATAATGACCCGAGCGCGAACGCGCGCGTTCGTAATCTACTAATCTAATCGGATAAACGGCTGACTTTCAACATTGATTTTTCGAATTCTCCTGCTCCGATTTTTATAACACACACACGCACACACATCCTTGCGTTGTTTTAAAAAATTTATTTCACATGTACATCTACATATAAAAGGAAAGTATATCCAAGAGAAACTGTCTCATAAAATTGTTTTAAAATATATACAAAAATATTTATCTATACATATATCTTTATGTCAATAATTATACTATTCAGATTGTTGTGCTTATATTGGTCTTTGAAAATATAAAATAAAACACTTGCACGCGATTGTTAACTGAAGGATAGTGTGTTATACTTATGTCAAAAACTTAAAATTTTAACGTTTTATGAATATAATATTGAATGAGAAAGCAGGAAAAAACATTTCATGTTATATTACTGAATAAATTTTTATTGTGAGTCATTAATACTTGAAAAAATAGAGTCGTGAAATATGATAATCTTCATGTTTTCTTTATAAAAAAATATATAGATTTAAAATATTTTTGCTGTGGGTATTGGACATATATTCATATTAACCTAAACTGCTACTAAACTATTTATAAGTAAACGAAAGAGTATATCAAAACACCAAAAAAATATATTTCCCGAATCTGATATTTTTTGGGCTCTGATTTACCTGCCTATTTTTATCACACATATATTTTATATCTCTAAAATATTTTTATCTTGCTAGAAAAGAGCAAAGGTTTCAAAAACAGGCGTCATATTTATGGCTTATCTCATTGCGATTCTTATTGTAAATATTTTACCGCTAGTACGCGGTCGGCGCACGCTAAATCGAACTGCTGGTTGACGTAAACTACTACTACTCCAGGTGACCTCTAGGTGAGGGACTATACCCTACCGAGAGAGACTTGTTTGCCGAGCGCTGCCTTAACGAGCTTTATTAACGATAATCGATTCGCGTAGTTATAGAGCGTAACGATTGATCGTACGAGGTCGATGTGCCGCTGTTGAGTTCTATCGCGACTGCTTTGTCCATAAATCGTTTCCGATGGAAAGTAATAATGGCGCTCTATCGCGTCGCCATTATTTAGTCGCTTATGACGGTTTGCCAATCGCGATATCTCGTATAATCATGCACATTTTCGATGTCGATCCATTTTACTCTCTTGTAGAATCGAGTCATGGGATACCCGGTAATTCTCGTTGCGGTCATCTGAATCGACGCGTTAATCGTTTGAGAAAGTTTCTCGATATTTCTAAAATAATTAAGATATTTAGCGTGTTTGTGAAAAATCAATAATGTAGGAAATAGCGAATGATATATCTATCATAATTCGATTATATATTTTTAGCATGACAACAATATGTATTACATGTGCGTATTTATTTTTAAATTACAAATTATATTATATAAATCAGAAATATTTTACATACAATTTGAAAGTACATGACGGAAATATTATTTGTTGCAAATCTGACTTGGTAAACATTTCTAGATTTTATTTAATTAAATTCATCACACAAATGTTTAAAATATTCCGAGTTTCATTATCATTCAGTAACCGTTTATGACGCGAGAGAGGAGAATCGATATCAAAAATTATTTACACTCTCTTTCGCACTCTCTGTCTTATACTCCCTTTAGATGTATCACGGGACGCAACGAGACCCACCAACGAGCGTGACTCGCTGAAGTAGTCCTTATTAAATCTTCCCCCGTCTCCATTAGAGGCAGAAATTACGGATAATCCTTTTTATTACGCACGCTACGCGGACTCCCATGGAAGGAGAGCGCAGAAAGGCAGCCGGGTACGTTGAAAAAAAGTCGGGATGGGTCGCGGCCACGGTTCGACGCGGCATGGTGGTCCGCGCTTCCCATTCCCGACAACAAAGCGCTTTTAAACAATCTCCATTGTGCCCGTAATCCCGAGCCATGCGTGAAATCAACACGTTTTTCCACTTAATTGACAAACACACGCCTCTCCGTCCGTGTATTCCCGACGAGCGCCCATCAAATATGACTTTATAACGGTTACGTATCTCGAGAATACGCGTGTAACGAGTAATATAACCATGTTACTTTTCCATAAATGTGCCATTCCGTGCCACACGATCATAGTTTGGAGCAGAAGTGAATTCCCTGAATTTTGATCAGCTTGAGACATGCGTTGTGTATCGTTGTAAGAAATATTAAAAACTAAAAAGTTTCTATTCTAGAAAATTTGCAATGTTTGCAAAGTTTGCAATATAGGAGATATGCCATTTTAAATATTTATTCTTCGAAATTTGTTTTTTCATCATTAAATCGAACTTTTTAAAAAACATCTGTAAAATTGTACTTGTTTTTAAAGTTTGTTCTGTGATAGGTAAGATAAACTTTGCAAATTACTTTGTAACCTCAATGTACATGATATATCGCAAATCGTTTTTAAAAGTTTGTATAATCCTAGAAACTCATTATGCATATTATAGAAAGTAAGAAAAAATTAAATTTTAATTTCTTTATATATTTTAATTTATCTATATATTTATAATATATTTTATATTATATATAAATTAAAAATCCTTTTCTTTCTATAATTTAGCTATGCGCATTCGCATAAAATTCTTATTAGAAGAAGATAGAAACCAAGGATGCGCATAAATCTCGAGAACCGCTTAATTTTGAACACTTGAAGATTTATTAAAACAAATGTAAAATATATAACATTACATATGTATACTATAGTTTATAGTTATATCGACAAAAAAAGATTCCAATTAAAAAATAGATATTTTTGTATCTTTGAAACCATGAAATAAAAGTTGAGAAAAGACAATGCGGGCAGACAATAAGTTATCTTAAAATAAAACAAATTTTCTGTCAATAATTTTCACTTAAAATGTTTAGGTAAAAAAATTAATAAGCAAATGGGAGGATAATTTTTTGTGATATATGCTTATGAAATTTATACTATGGAAGACATTTAAAAAAATCATAAATTCATACAAACACACACACAATTCATATCAAAAATATACAAATCGCCAAGGATTAATAATGTTGAAGGATAAAATTTTAAGGAATTATTCGGTACGAATGAAAGAAAACAACATTCATTTGTAGATATATCCTTATTCTACGTATATATATACAATAATTTATTTCGCTATTAATCGTTTCTACATTTACAAATCGTTTTTACTCGAGTGAATATAGAATACAGATGGATGCGAATGTACGAATGTAACGAGCAGCCTCTTTTTTTAAGGAGCGCGGGATTTTGAATAATTAAATTGGTACAATTAGAAATCGCATTTAGTAACATTATGCAAAAATTTGAACGATGATGCAATTTTAGATTTTACAAATTTTATATCGAGATTTTATTAATCGGATATTTTCTATATAAAAGGAATCAAGTGCATTCGTGTTTACATTTCGATAATATAAATCTAAAATATAAATTTTTTGAGAATTTTTTTCGAGAAAAGAATATACGATGTAGGGCTTCATGTCGTAAAAATAATTTACGACGTAATAATGTGAATCTTAATCTACTTCTCAAATCGAGATGGTTGGGTTTGCTTAAAATTTAGTGTTGTTAATAAATTATTTATATATTAACCTACACATAAATATATATTTACATTTTTACAAAAAAAAAAAAAGAAAAAAAAAACAGTTGAATAAATACGCATGTTGCATTTGTTGTCTGTTGCTGGATTATTATAAAAGATGTATAATAATTCTTTTTACATAAATATTTTTGAAATGTAAGAGTTTTTTTTATAGATTTCTTCGATTGCTTAAATCTGGCACTTTATTCCTTTTGTATAAAATACTCCAATTAAACGTATTACAATATAAAAAAGTAATACTTTGGCATTCATACACAGGGTATGTCACATAAAATATTACAAGATGTTTTCTCCGAAACTATTAAAGGTAGCGAGGATATTCTTTTTGCAGTTTTTATGGTTTGTTGGGACCTTTTAAATGACAGACAGAATACCGCCGCCAATCTTTTAAAAAAAAAAGCGATACCTCATTTTTTTAAAAGGGATAGTATGTTAATTTCTGCATTTTTAAATAGATCTTTTTTTAATATGACAACATTTAGTTAAAACGTGTTTTTCTTCATATTTTGTGCATAGTTAAAGAATTATAACGGAAAATATTTTTCATAACTCTTTAACTACGCAAAATATAAAGAAAATATTTTAAGTAAATATTGTGTTTTATTAAAAAAGATCTATTCAAAAATGCAGAAATTTACATATTATTCCGTTTAAAAAATAAGGTATCGCTTTTTTTAGACTTTTTTAAGAGATTGGCGACGGTACCCTGGCTGTCATTTAAAAGCCCCAACAAACCATAAAAACTGCAAAAAGAATATCCTCGCTACCTTTAATAGTTTCCGAGAAAATAACTTGTAACGCTTTATGTGATACATCCTATATATATGTATTGCAAAGTTAATTTTATATTGTTAATTTTATATATTAAATCTAACGTTGGTGTTTCGTGCTCGCGCCCGCGCCTAATCGTTTAGAGATCGTCTAATTAGTTAATTACATATTTTCGGAGTATCGCGGTTGACAATAATCAACTGACCGCCTTCGCGTGTCATAAAATAGCCGTAGATTACGAGTAACTATAACTGTTAACTGCCCGGACAGCTCGTAAATTTCTCGAGACCAAGCGACTCCTGCGACGAAAACCAATATCAGCAAGCAAAGCTTTTATCTCTCGATAAAAGAAGACGGTATTTACGAAATGAGGAACTCTAACGCGTTGTCTATACGACGTCTCCCTATATTTGCGTCACGTCTACCGTTCGCGGCGAATTGGACAGAGGATCCGCAGCGATTACATCCGATCGATTGCGTCGCGATTCAGGCAAAAAGTATCCGCGCGATTGTCTCGTTTTTTAATCTAGTCGCATTGTTTCGTTGGATAAGACAATGTCGATTTCGAGAAATCGTAAAGAGCAATTTTTCAGACTCGAAGAGATTCTCGCGGATTCTTTTTGACAGATTCTCGTAAGTACAATACATTACGCCTTTGCTTATCTAACAGAACCGAAATGAGCTTCACATATTTCTAAAGATATAATAGAAAAAAATAATATTCCACTTTATATGCACGAATTGGACCTGATTCAGTCACAGCTATAACGAGGAATTATATCTCTTCTCGTTAGAATAGCGAAAGTGTTTTTTGTTTCTCTCTCTTTCTCTTCTGAAGGATATTAGATAAGTGAAGGTGCAATGTATATACACAGGCGTAAAATGTGTCTGTGGAGCGCGGCGGGCACGTCGAAGGGACGTGAATCTTGGAAACGGACGTTTGTAAGACGTTTCGTGAACTTTGTTCGGTTATTCCATCCGATGTAACGAACCGATCAAAACGACGGGCGGTGTTCAGGTGGCGGTGCCGTACGAAGGCCTCTGAACTCCCGTAGTCGCGATCGACATCGTGTACCCGGCGTAAAGCGGTCTCGGCACGAGAAGCGAGGACTTTTTCCCGATCGACTCGTCGGACAATCTCGAGGTAATTTCCTCGTCACCGACACTGGTATTAACACCCACGCCACCGACGTCGCCGTTACTCTCATTGTTGTCGTCGGGCGCGATAATGTTCTCGATGGTGAACGGTTTCTTCACCCTCTTTTCCGTGTTCGCCGTAGTCAGGACGACCGTGGTCGCGACCGGATCCTCGCGAGCGGAGGGCAACTGGGTACGTTCGACCTCCACCACCAGGCTCGATATGGGCGACAGGTGACGATAGGACGACTTGGACGCGTGCGAATTCGGCGAGATCGGCGACGTCGGCGGTGACGAGGCGGCGGTGGGCACGGCGACGCTCCGATAGAGATTCATTCTGGACGACGAGGACGAGGACGAGGGCGACGAAAGCGGCTCCTCCTCGGCGAGCTTGTCGCGATTGTAGCCGGTAATCTCGTAAGTATTCTCAGCCGCAAAGACCGTCTCGTTGTCCCTGCCGGTCGCGGCGACGATCACCGGTCCGTTCTCCAGCGCACGGTCGCCCCGACGCTCGTCCCGGATCTCCCGCGTCACCGGATGAATGGTCTGCGACCTGCTGACGGTGGTCTGCTGAAGGTACGGCAGCTGCGACACCGCGTACGACGGCGAGACCGTCGGGAAGCCGGGAAAGTTCCAGGAAGCGGCAGAATGCAGCAACGCGGCCGCCTCGTATGTCCTGAGAATCTCGTTGCCGCCGTCGGCGCCGCCCGTCAATCTCTGCCTGATCTCGGGTGACAGCAAGTAGTAGCCGGCGGTGACGGCTTCCGGCGCTGCCGGTCCGGCCGGCAGACCGGACGTGCCGTCGAATCGGCCGAAGCTGGCCGCGCCGGCGAAATCGCCGTGATTCGCGACCATCATCCGCCTCTCCTGCATCTCCCAACGGAGGAGATCGTCCCGCAGACGATGGAGATTCGCCAGGCTGAGACCGTTGCCGGGGCAAGTCGCGCCGGTGTCCCCGACGATCCCGCCGGTCGACGCGACCGGTTCCGCGTGGGGCTGCGGCTGCGGCTGCGGCGGCGGCATCGCCGAGGCGAGGGCCTGCAACTCGGACTTGAGCAGCTCTTTATCCGGCTTGTGCAGCTTGAACCGTTTCCGTCGGCGGAGGAGCGAACCGTTCTCGAACATGGACAATGCGGCGGGATGCAGCGCCCAGTAGGCCCCCTTTCCCGGCCGATGCGGACCGCGCGGCACCTGAAATCCGGTCATTCGGTTTATCACGGCGTATCAGCGCCGGACTCGCGGTGTGAAATTCCGTTGCGTCTGGGAGAAGAAAACGTCAGCGTCGTTTCGTCAAAGGTATATCGTATTACTATATTTTTTAGCCAAAATGTTCTCTGTATTAAATTCTTAAAAAATGATTATGTGTACCGTTTCAGAAAAATGCAGTTTTATGCTCGTTAATTTGACAATTCCAGACTGGCATATTTCTACTTTCGCGTGAAAGAAATTTAATTCAGAAATAATTCTCTTGATATCTTCGTACAATAGATTGTATCCGAAACTATGCGTCTCGAATAAGCTAATCAAGTGATTAATAATACGTATACTGATATTCGCGCATTTCACGAAGATTTAATTTTCAATCATTTAAGAGACGCTTTGTACAAAGACAAAATTTATGTTAGCGACTTTGCAAGAAGCTCGTGAAAAGTCACCGCTATACGAACGGTCGAATGGCAGTTCAATCAGCACGCGATGGCAAATAATGTGATAGTAAACAAATTACATTAGATTTCGCATTGAGTCATTATCAATTTTGAATCAAACATTTATTTGTGACGAGTTGCTTTTTGCAAATCTTACTTTAAACTTCTGATGAGAAATTAGAATCACACCAAGAGATACAAGATTCGATGTAAATTTGAAATTGCATTAGTTCAGATCCGCACTTTGATAAACGAAGTGTCACAAACGCCTTTACTTCCGTAAGTAAGCACATTTCACACATAGAACATACGTATTTATATTTGTGTGATATTCATGGATCATAACTTAAAACCATATCTGACAGTTTGACAGCTGTGTTTGTACGAAAGATTAAATATAAGATAAGAAAAGAGAGGGGGGAAAACAGAGATTATACAATATTTACTTATTATAAGAGATCATATAATATTGAACAATAAAAAAAAGTTTTTCACTCTTTGGCAATAGCTATCGACGTACGAATATCAAATACAATGAAAAACAAATCGAGTATTTGCATAATAATCATAATTCACGTGTAATAATAATTGCCTATAATTGACGCAGCACAATAGGACCGGAAACCTCAACCTCGTATTGATAGAAAAATTTGGAATCAGACTCGAAAGTTCAGAAATCCACACGCTTTGATGAATAAAGCGCTTATGGAAGTCGCGCCTTAATTGATATCTTTGATGAGCGATCAAGGATGCCGGTCGTCGGTGGGAACAATGTCTGAGGCAATTACGCGATTCTCGTAAAGCACGACGGCTCATATTACACACTCAGGTGAGTAGCCCATAGTAGTGTTTTTCCCCTTCATCCCTACGGAAAGGCGCCTAGTATCGCGTCGCGTCCACCGCCGATAGCCGATATAAGGCGCAGGCCTTAGCGGCGATTGATGAGCTGTAGAGAGCCGGGGGTTCATTACTTTGCCAAGAACGAACAGGTTTTACATTTAATAACGCGAAACGATTATCTGCCGATCGGCCGAGTTAATTCGATCGGAAAGGCATAACCTGTTGCCCGGACAGATCTCGCGCGCGCAGAGGGAAATATATTGCCGTCGCTATTATTAGTACCACGCCTCGACAAGAGGTCGAGAGACGAGAGATGAGCGAGCTGCGCGTTCGCATCTTTTGCGCCACTTTTCTTTCTACAGTTAACTATGGCAAATCTCGATCTTGAATCGCGTTTACGCGCGAGGCTGTGAAAGAAATATATTCGAATGTTGAAGCAAATTCGAATGGCTTTTATTAAATATCATGGCATCGCGATGGAAAATTTCTTGCCTTTATCGAAAGTGGCATCTGACCGTACTCTTAAAGAACGCAAAGAAAAGTTGCACATAAGATATTTAAATTGTTTAAATATTACTCCTTTTACTCTGTATATTATGCTCGACAACGCAATTATATTCACGTTTTCAGATTACCGTTATCGGAATTTTTTTATACGAATAATGCTTATAGATAATATGTTATAGATTTATTTTTTATGAAATCATATTTTTTTATAAATAAAATATTTTAAAATAATAATGATTATTAGATAATTAAATGATATAATGTCACATTATGGCCACTAAAAAAACAATCATAACCGGAATATGTATTCTATCTTGAAAAACGTATATTTTTAATTTACTTAATGAGGCCGGTAAGATGATAGAAACAGATTCGAAATTTATATAATTTTATCGTTCCAATTTATGGTAATATTCTACTGATATTAAAATGGAATTTATTTCTTTCATTTTATATTATAAATTGATGAAATGAATTATTTTTTATTTATGAATTAATCGATCAATTTGTAACAGATCTCCATTTAAAAAATTTGATTTGATATTTTTTACTACAACTTTTACTATACTTTCGACATTCAAATTTAATTCAAATAACCCTACTCTAAGTAAAGTCGATTTGATATTAAGTAAAAAATATGATTTTATCAGTTTATGCGGAAAAATATTTGTAAAAAAATTATCAGAGTGTAAAATCGTTAAAAAAATTAACTTCAAACTAAAACCGAAGAGAATCGGTTTAAAAAAAAAAACAAATAGATAAAATTACCGCAGCCATTATAATATGTTGTGTGTGCATTTATGCGAATAATTTCATTAGTTAATTCACGATCGATGCCTCTCTCTTCCGGAATAAAATTTCTCGAAAATTTCTCGCAGAGACATTATTACTTTCCGTTTATGGTTTTACGCTTTCTAGCGACGATAATTATTATTCGTTACAAACATGGGCATATACAGGGTAAAATTTGTCCAATTTAAGAAAACAAAGATATTTTATATCCTTTGATAAAAGTATTCTGCCTTTTTGATTTAAGATTGTTTGGTTCAAATTGATTAATTTAAGATTCAAGTGTGAATAATATCGAGAAAATATATGTATGTACATATCTAATTATATAGATTATCATGAGAAAGGAAAACATGGTTTTTTCTGTATCTATTTACATAAATTATCTTGAGAAAAGAAAATATTGTTTTTTTTCTGCAATACGATTTTTCGATAAACTAATAATATAAAATATAAAAAATTAATTGTATTTATGAAATTTATAATTTGTATAAGTTTGTAATCAAAGTATTGCTTCAAATTATGTAATCAAAGTATTGCTTTAAATTATTAAAAGTAAAAGTCTGCTGTGATACTTGTTTTTAAATATTCGAACAAAGCAGTTTCTATCTGCATTCTAGACTTTTGCATACATAAAAATAAAACCTAATGTTCAATAAATAAATTTCAGAATTCGGATTATTTGGATTTTCATGCAGTTCTAATTAAATCCTAATATGTGTGTATTAAATCAATTTTACGTTTAAAATAATATATCTTTTTTTGAACTCGAAACAAATATTATATAAAATAACAAGACCTTTATAACATAATAATCTTATAGTTAATTAATATTGAATTAGAAATTATATCTATAATTGCCTGTAATTCAAGCAATATTTTAAGAAATTTTAAATGTGTATTCTAAATTCTCAACTAATTATATTCTTAATTAATTATATTCAATAATATTCATTTTTTTATAATTCATTATTATACATATACTGTAATGAAAATATTCTTGATCAGTGAATATATCAATAAAACAAATATATTAATCATGGAATACATTATTCATTATGTTATAATAAGTACAATGTAAAGGTTTGAAATGTTGTCACAATTATTCTACGAATAATTATTACTCTTAATATTTAATTATTTTTCCATACGGTCTTTATATCAAATTTTGTAGAAGCTTCATAAAAAATTTACAAAAATTTGTTACTAATCTAGACTGCATTTAAGAATTCGAAATATATGTTTCATGCAGAATCGCAAATCGAAATGTTCTCTGATAAAATACATTTGTGCTTTTGAGATTGGACAAGTTTTGCATTATGACGCGACGTGGACATGTTTGAGAAACTGTTTTACTTTTTTAGGAGGACTCCTCCCAAGAATCGGATGACAGGCGACGAAAGAACCCAGCATTCTTTCGTATAATTTCGAGGAACCGCGTGTAAAACGCGCCATGACGGTGATCGCGCGGTCGCACACGTTGGCAGGTGCGAAACAGATGGCCCGATAATACAACAACCAGACACCTTGCGCGTTGCGTCGTCGCTCCCGGACGAACCCGGACATTCGCGTTGAAAAGGCACATCGCGTCAGTCATAAAAGGTAAGATCCGTTCTCTGTGCTCCATTCGCCACGCTATTCGCGATATCTTGACACTTCGATGCGACCGCGATTCGAGGTGTTGCTTTGACAATATTTAAATTGATATTAAATGATTTGTCATTTTTTTTTTTTTTTTTTTAGATAAAGACCGAAATTACATTAATTCTCGTTCATCGAGATGACGATCATTGGCTTCGCTTTTCTTCATCTCAAAATATGTTTTCTAAGTTTGCTTTTGCAAAAATCAAATCAGTAAGATTATTTAAGACCGTGCTTAACAAAAAAACAATATTTTGCAGCAATCTGGTATTATTGAATCGACGAGTATTATCGGAGAAACTTAATCTCCGGACCAACATCGATCAGAATCCGGCACAGATGATTACGGAGGGACTAACCTTGATGAAGCAATCGTTGAAGGACAAATTGTGCCTTAAAGAGTTCTGCCACCGTCGCGTGTCCTTTCTGTAGTACGGGAAGCGGTCGGCGATGAACTTGTAAATCTCGGCAAGCGGCAGCATCTTGTCCCTCGACGACCATATCGCCATCGCCGTCAACGATATGTAGGAGTACGGCGGTTTCTGATCACCATAGGTATCGCGCGAGGGTCGCGGCATCATCGACGTGCGCCGGGATCGACGCGATACCGAGGAGTTAAATTAGTGTCTCTACGTCACCCGCCTGTCTGGAATCAACGACGCCCTTACACGTTGCTCGACACTTTCCGAGATATTCGCCGATACTCGCGCGCCAGCATCCTCCAGATCGCGAACCGGCGGCGGGAGCACCGGAATAGGAGCTGCTTTCCGAGGACGAGGATCTCCATCGGACCCAACCACGGGGTCCCGCGGTCGGCCGAGGCCCGAGCCCGTGCTGTTGTCGCGCACGTATCACAATATATCACAACAATCCGGACGACGATTTAGATTTGAACACTGTTCCGATCCCGATAAATCCTCGTTACGTTATTCCGTAATTCGGGGAAGAGACCCCCCGGGAGCGCACGCTCAGGCACGCCGAGTACCCGCGATCGCGTCTCCGCGGATACTGCGGCCGATCTATACCCACACCCCCGCAACGGGCTTCCCCTACCCGCGACCTCGCGGCATCGCTGTGTCCCGGATTGGAGGCAGTCGCGGATCGCGTTCTCGGCCGGTTCTCGCTCCCGCTTCGTGCGAACACCTCTACCCAATGGCGCAGTGGGTCTCCCACCTTCCCGAAGGAGGTTTCCGCGACGCGAATAGGGCGTCGTCTATCCATTCGAGCGGATGTCGAGGGCGGGTTTCTCTCTCAAACACCGCTGCTTTAGACCACCTCCTCGAACGAACGGGAACAGCCAATGCGTCGACCAATCCGATCGAGTATCGTGATCGACCTCGCGCGCGCGTTCACCGATACCGTGTATGCATCGCCGAAGTACAGCACCGGGTACATTACTACTATCCCAGCGGGTAGGACTGGGTAGGACGAAGAAAGAAGAGACTTTGTCTTCCGCGCGTCGCGGATCGATTCGCCAGCGTACTTTCGTTCCGAGGATTGAAAGCGATGTAATTTCGCGTTAAGTCTCGTTCTCTCATATTGAAACGGTGGCGTCTGGATCTGTTTGGAGAGCTAGAGTAAAATTCCTTTCTCATTTTGTTTGTACGAGATTAATTGTCATTATTTAATTTTTATTTTATAGTATTCCAAAATTCACACAGATATTCCTTTATTTATCCATCTTATTATTTATTTATTTTTTAATTTGTTTGTTAATCTTCTTTGAAGAATGACAATTTTTTAATTTTACAAAAATATATGTATATATTTTATCTCTTTAACAAAATATATATGTATATATTAATTTTGTAACAATTTGTCTATTTTAATTCCTTAACGATAATGTCGCTGCCATTAGTTTTATAGATAAAAGATAACGATAGCGCCATTGCTACTTGAAATAAAAAATGAACATACCGTTTTCGAAATAATTCGAGATTTACTGAGCAAGGATTAATTTCACATAATAATAAAGCTAAACGAAAAAAAAAAGATTATTGCGAACATTATCGTGTGGTTCCAACAATCAAATCTAGCTGGCAAATTGGCACCGTTTTCAACCCTATCTCGGTCAACCACGCGAGTATCAGCACAACCGTTTTTAATATTATTAGCGATTTTGCATTGCTTATCGAGAGAACATAGGATCAATCTTTTTTCCTAGTTAATATGATCAAACATAATCTTGATCGATGACCGGCGACGAACCTAAAGGTAACAGAAAGAAAGGGGTGGGAGAAGATAAACACCAATCGGAGCAAAGTGTCTTCCTCGCCCGTAGTTTGTTAGCAAGAGGCGTGTCGCTACGCCTCGTTCCCCACCGACAAAATGGCAATTCTCGTTGTTCATATAATGTATACTATGCTTTACATTCATGTGAACAAGTCGGCCAGAGGCATTTTCGAAAGGTACGCATTACGTCTAGATTAGGCACAAAAAGATTCATAATAATGACAATAGATAACTCGCAATATACATGTTTAATTGGGGTGGCTAGTATTTAACACTTGTCATTCAAGTGCCTCAAATAGTAAGTATTTTAAATAAGATAAGTACATATTTTTATTCTCTTTCTGTATCAAACAAATTTATAAGAGAGCATTTTATTTCCCGCAATAAATTTAAAATTAAACAAAAGTAAAATTTTCTTTAGGCGGCCTTAATATTGACAGAATTTTGAGAAATTTGTAGGGATATGTAATATCAGAAATTGAAAAATATGGTAAATAATATAATCTCTTTTGCTAAGAAAAAATCTACTTCATATTGTTTAAATCTGTTATAATTAAAATATTGCAAATTTTAGGAAGAATATGCCTCATATATATATATTTATTCATTATTTTTTTAAATTTATAATTCTATGTTTCTCTCTTTTTATGTTGTATGAGAGAGCTCTATTAACTCTATAATACATTGATATCCGCGTCGCGTGCAGTGTTAATGTAATTTTTACCTTATTTTTCATCCCATCACTACGAGATGAAAACTGAGGACATTTTTTGTATAGTATTGCGAACCACGCACTGTGCTATACTAAAGCAAGACGTTCAATTTTTTTTAAATACCATTGATCGGATAAGAATTAATCTTGCTTAAAAAACGGTGAAGATAATCTGTGCAAAAATACGCTGAATCGATCTCGAGACTGTACGTTCAGTCAATAATAATGGAAATGAATGGTAATAAGAGAAAGTAGGCAGATAAAAGTCAACTCCTTTTTATTAGAGTCTTTGATGGATCGAACGAAAGAGAACATCTAATGGCAGCGAACAGTCAATGGCGAGTGTGTTAATTGATGAATTCCTTTAAGATGGCTTCTCTCTCTTCTGTGCATTATAATATCTATAGTTGATAATAAATAATATCTATAGTTGAAACTCTTGAATCTTTATGAAAAACTTCAATAATATGATATATCCAAAAAATACACAATTTCTCAAAGAAAGAAAGCGGGTTGCAGTTCTTTTTGTAATCCATTCACCATCAGATTACTTGTAATGTAATTAAATTTTTCAAGTTGTAGAATAAGTTCTACAGACAGAAGAATCAATCGGAGCATGTTTTTGAGGATGTTAGGATAGTCGTATACATAAAACTCGAAAGATGTTTTGTAAAAAATCTATAGTCGTGTATTTTTTTAACGAAGAAGTAAATGACGAAAATACGTCGGTTATATAATCATGCATCGAGCCGCGACGGTTTAAGACCTAAACGATCGATTATGTATTCCGGCATGCAGTATGTAGGATTAATTGGTTTTAACGAAAAATTCTTGTCCAACAACGACAACGCGGTGAGGCCGAATAAAGTATGAAAAGGGTCGACCATATCTCCAGGTCGATCGCTGAAACCGCCGGTTTCGATATCCTGACAAGTCAAAACGTAATCGATCTGTAATGAAAAATGGGAAAAAATAGTTGTATTAGCTAATTAAATTGATATCGGTTTATAATTGCTTGGTTTATATCGTTGATTGGCTAACACAGAGGCATCAAAATGATGAATGAAATCATAAGGAGAGAATGTCTAATCTAAACGATATTAATTGATCGACAACTATTTATAATCCATTAAAACATCATTCGAGGATATTTACTTACCAAGGCTTTTTTATCTATCCAATGAAGACGGCCTAGGATTGTCAGCGCTGATAATACCCACCAAGAGTAGCACACATCTGGTAACTTTTCGGGTCTGCCATTTAAACCACCGGAAGGTAATTGTCTCTCACATAACCACCATCCTAAACGATCAGCATCTATCAGATGCAAATGTCCTGGGAAATATTTTGATAAGTCAGATCGACATTTTCTATATAATAATCATATGTTATATATACCTGTTATCGAAAGTAGCCCTACGCAACAATAGATTAAACCCGCGTGACTCTCCGATCCTGGCTTTGAACCAAATCCTCCATCAAAATTCATACACTTTAACACAAATTGCACTGCTTTCTCGATGTCTATTGCGTCTAAGCGATTCTGAAATATGTTAGTGACAATATAAAAAATTTCTTTAATTTTTTTCTACATATTTTCTGATTTTTAAACCAAATCTTAAAGAATTTACTTTTTCTAAGATGTACTTAATGATGTTGATGATCTGACAATTGTCCTTAAATCCACTAATGCCTAAAGATTTTTCAAGAAAGTGATGTTTCCAGGAAATATTTATTCTATCTCAAGAATTGATTTTCATTCGAATAATTGGATATTCCTATTTCAACACACTTGTTCTTACAGGCACCCAAAATAAATCATACTCTATTTATGACAGTCACTATGATATTTACCAAAAGTGACAAAGTGGCGACAGCACAGAACGAAAATCTGACATCCACTTCGCCCCATTGATCACCGGCAAAACTTCCATCTGCCTGTTGCCTCTCTTTGATGTAATTTACAATTTTATCAATGTTTATTACATGCAATGCATCGTACATACACAGTATCTGAACGGCACTAAGTGTATAAAGTAAATGTGGATCGTGTTGTATACTGGCACTAATACCACCACTGTCACTTTGACACTGTCCAATGAATTCTAACACCTCCTCTTTATTGGTTTGCTCTAACTTTCCCATTAAATCTAGAGCAGTAAGACCCCAATACATTCCAGACATCCTCATGTGCGCAGTCTGAGAATAATTCTAAAAAATAAGAATATATTAATCTTGAAAGAATATTATAAATGTACAAAATATATTAAGTTTAGATGAAACCCTTTACAATTTATACATTCAAAATATTAAATATATTTCTACAGAGTGATATCAATAAAAAATCTATACAGCTGGTTTTTATATATATATAAATAACAAAAAAGTTAAAAAAGATTCTTACATATTCATCTTTGTTAGTCCCATAAGAAATGAGATAGTTTGCATGCTTCTCTATTAATAATTCTGGAATATTGCTTGGTAGTTCAATATCATGCTTCAATGTTGCCTGTATAAAAAAAAGGTAATACAATATTAATCGTCAATTCAGTTATGTTACTGAGATTTGCATTATTAAGATCTTGATTAATGCACAAAAAAAGTGATTATTATTATTTTCTAAATATTCTATTTTATGTATGTCAAACTTTTCTTTAAAGTAACTAAACAAATTAGACTTACCATTCTGTAATTGTAACGCAATGATTATAAATTATACTAATATAATTATTTTTAGTTACTCATCGTCGCGAATCTGAAATTAAATTCTGAATTTAATTGGCAAGTTTAAAGTTGGACAATCGATCGAAGAAACACGTATTCCATAATAACCAAAGGATACAAACCGCTCAATAAAAACATACATTTGTTAAAATAATAATGTATTCGATGAGATTGAAGAAATTCTGATATTTCACCAATGTGATTTAGCAATATAATTTACAATTGGTGATAGATATCAAGCGTAATTACAGTAAATAAATAATAAATGCCACTCGGTGACACTCATAGATAATATGCAGCCAACGCATAAGTCACGTACGCGCACGTTGCATGACGTATGACGCATGGGCCAGTATGGGCGGCTCTTTTTCATAAATAGAAATATATTACTAGCTAGAGAGTATATTCACAGATATTCCACCCGTGATATAGAGTAGAATTTAATTGACCAATCAGGATAATCAGGACAAAAGGAGTAAAGATTTGATTGGCCAATTAAACGCTATTTTATTCCACGGGTAAGATTTTTGAATGCATTTCTAAAAGATTCCTAGAACCAAATTTTTCAACTGGATTACGGGATTTCATGCAATGACATCAATCACAACCTGAATACTTGAATCCATCTGAATAATCTCTCGTAGGTTGTGGTCAAGTTGTCTTAGGTAATGTTACGTGCACGCTGGAAAGATAATACGAGATAATACATCCGATATAAAAGATGTCAGGACGTAGGAGGAAGAACAAGAGCAAATTATTGGAGAAGAGACCCCGGCACGTTCTCGGCAAGGAGCAGAGATATCATCAGCAAAGAGATGAAGGATCGGATAAGGACGACGAGGCAGGTGAGATAAAAATGAATTTCGTGGGTTTTTTAGCGCTTCGATTATAAAATAATCTCCGATTGAACTTGTAGAATCATCGAACGAATCGGCGATCCCTTTTCCCGTGGCCATGTGGGACATGGAGCACTGCGATCCCAAGAAATGCTCCGGAAGGAAACTGGCGAGGCACGGCTTGATAAAAATATTGCGATTAGGCGCTCGATTTCCCGGTTTATGTCTTACTCCGGTTGGTGACAAGGTAGTTGATAAATGGAGATTTGATAATGTTACAGCATGCTTAAGATGTTAATGATGTAAAACGTTGGTTGCAGTGTGTATGCCCAACGGATCGCGAAATCGTACAGGAGTACGGCTGTGCAGTTGTGGATTGCAGTTGGGCGCGCTTAGACGACACTCCCTTCAATAGGATGAAGGCATCCCATCCCCGTCTACTGCCATTTTTGGTCGCTGCCAATCCGATAAACTATGGAAAACCCTGTCAATTGAGTTGTGTTGAAGCTATAGCAGCTACTTTGATTATAACAGGATACCCAGAAGAAGCCAATCTCTATCTTGGAAAGTTCTCATGGGGACACTCATTCTTAGAGTTGAATAGCGAATTGTTAGAAAAGTATGCTCTTTGCACAAATAGCGAAGAGATAATCGCTGTCCAAGAGAAGTTTTTAGCCAAAGCCTGGCAAGAAAAGTTGGATAGGCTTGGTAAGGACATTCTGTAACTTTATTTTTAATTTTCTGTTTTGTATTTTGATTTAATATTCAATATATTTATCTTTAGCACTTCCCGATTTTCCACAAAGTGATACGGAATCTGAAGAAGAAGGAGAAGAGAAAGATGAGAACAATGAGAACATAGCATCAAAAGTTACTGAAGAACTGGGCAATGTAAAAATATAAAGTATAAAATTGATTAAAGATAATTGACAAAGATAATTATTGCAAACACTTGTACATATATATGAAAAAATATCCTGTATATGTCTGAAATAATTTATTAAAATATTATTTTTCTATTACATATTTGTAATATTTTAATTAAATTATGATTGTAAAGTAATATATAGAAAATAATGTTTCTAATTTGTATACTTGTTCATTTTATATATTCAATTTCTTTTATATATTCAATTGTTCATTTTATATATTCAATTTCAATTTATTTCAATTTCTCAAAACAAATAAGACAGAAAGTGCTGTTATACCTTTGAAAAAAAAATTTATTGATAAATATTCAAATTTAGAATGAGAGATTGAACTTAATTAATTTTACTTTTCATCAGAGACAGATTCAAAGCCTTTTGGCAAAGACTCGAATTCTACTTCATGAAAATTCGAGTAATAATTGTTAGTGATTGGCGTATTAAAAATAACTATATGCATGTACCAATTAGATTCATTTTCCGAAAGTTGACCGTCACGTCTTTCGAACGCAATCTATATCATTGATTTCATGCTCGATGATCGACGCATCGCAGATCGCAGATCGCAGCGCTTTCGAATGTGACGGTTACGTTGTTTTTTTCGCACTGTGTTATGGCGTGTAAACGATAGTTTTCATGCAAGAGACTTTTTGTTGACGTCGTAAAATAACGCGAAAGGAAAAACTGGGTGATGACGAAGCACAAAACGGCGATGTCCCGCAATCGTTGATCTATCGTGATATGAAGCGAGTGATGCCTGACACGGTGACGTTCACTGGCCGCTCTTTATCTGAAATGTATCACTCTTATCGCGGTAGGCGCAAGTACCGATGTCCAATGTGTGGATAAAAGCCTCTGTCCGCCAATTAAATGCATACTAACGATCGCACAACGCTTATATACGCTACAATACGCTATATATTTCGTAATCCGGTGTCACGGCACTAACGTCTATTCCCTAGCTCCAGTGAGATTCTCTCAAAGCTTTTGATGTTTGACAGCTCCAGCCACGAATGCGTGGACGCTAACATCGCATAACTTATTATGCACTTCGAGACCGAGACGGTTCAAAAGCATTTGGTATCAAGCATGTATGTATCGTCAATGATTTGTCTGTGCAACATTTTAGGAGTAAATCTACATTCCACGAAGCATATAACACTTATTCAATATTCGATATTTTCTATGTTATTAACAGGAACAAATCTGTGGAGAATTTATTAATATCTAGTCACGAAGTAATCAGTAGCATTAATTCTTCTGGTTTGGCTAACCAAAATTCGGCGACAAATCTAGGAAATGCTGCATCCGTGGAAAACGTTCAAGAGACAACTGTAGGTTCTGGCGGTGACCGTAACAGTCCTGTATCCAGCCCTAACTTATCCCCACGTCCCAGTCCAAGGGCTCATTCCAGGCGAGAGTATTCCAGATTAAATTCCGATTCTTCCGCTAAAGAGTCCTCTCGTGCGAATAAATCCGACGATCAGCTGTCTCAGGTATGCATTGACAATTTTAGAATTATAATTTTCATATTAAAGTATCTTGATGGGAAATATAATTGTTTTGCATGAATATACAGGATTTGATCAATAGATCGTCCGACTCGGCTGAACTCAACAAGAGTTCCTCTCACGAAAATAAAAAAGAGTCGCGTGGCAGTGACCGAAGCAAGAAAAAATCTTCCTGGTACAATGTACTTTACCCGACTTATAAATCACGTTCCGAGGACTTTAAACGAATATTCAAAGATGTGCCTGATGACGAGAGATTGGTGGTAGGTAAGTGTTGTTTCAAGAATGTCGTTCCTTATACATACAAAAATGTATTATGTCACATTTTATTCCCTCATCAGTCAGTTACTCATTAAACTAACCAGTTTATACTTGTTACATCCACATGATTGTAAGCCGAGTATTTAACACATTCCACAATTTTACTAATTTAGCGATATAACTTTTAGATTATTCTTGTGCTCTTCAGCGTGAGATATTGGTACATGGTAGACTTTATGTGTCTCAAAACTATGTGTGTTTTTATGCTAATATATTTATGTGGGAGACATTGGTCTCCCTACGTTGGAGAGATGTTACATCTATTACCAAAGAAAAAACTGCGCTTGTCATTCCAAATGCTATCCTGATTTGTACAGTTACTGACAAGTTCTTTCTAACATCGTTTGGAGCGAGAGATAAAACATATGTAATGTTATTTCGTGTTTGGCAAAATGCTCTTATTGGCGAGGTATGTATATATCGTTTACAATTAAGTCTCGAAGATTTTTTATTGTAATTTTGAAAGAATATTGAGATATATTTGCAAATGAAAATGTCTGTCAAAAGATTTAATATATTGCTGAACTAAAATCTTTTTTTTTATCCATTTTTTCTAAACAAATTATATTTCTCTACAAAAGAATTGAAGTATTGATACTTTTAGAATAGACTTATTAAAGCCTCATAAACATAATATATCTTTATAGTGCGCATCTCTTCTAAACAAATATTTTATTCTATTTTTAGCCAATGAGTATGGCTGAAATGTGGCAGCTTGTACATGCTTGCTATGGAGATGAATTAGGCTTGACCTCTGATGACGAAGATTATGTACCACCATTACCTGCGGCAGACGAAGAAAAATTATCAACTCGTCTTTCTGTAGATTCTTTTTCCGAGGTATATATATAAGTTTGACAATATTTTCTATTATAAGATCTTGAACATAATATCATTATATTATTATTATATTGATTAAGAAAATGAAGGTAATTAATTAAAAAGATAAGTGAGAAAAAAAAGATTTATTAGATCAAATAATATATTAAGTTAAAGAACGAAATTTTCGTTTTTATTAAATTGCTTTTTAAATAAAAAACTTTTGTTTTTTAATGAAGAAAATGAATTGAACTCAATGATTATTTTCATTTTTTTTTATTAACAAATTATTTTTAAATTAATATCGTTTTTAATTGCATCTGATAATTATAATAAATCTTTTAATTTGCTGTCTGCATATAAGATCCATGGATTTTCAGAATTTTTACCAAGCACTTTTATCACAAATTTGATATTTTACTTAGTGATATCTTAAGTCGGTTTTTCTCTTGTGTGGATCTCAATGAAAGATTTCCAAATCAAACTAGCCTTGGCTTCTCTCTACAGTTCATAGATAGCGTCACTATATCTGGTTTCTTAGTAAAGCTTGTTTTGTAAACACATTTATCTGTCCCCCCGAGTCGAGAGACCGGCTTCCGGCGAAACTTTGTTTAAGTAGCGGTAGCTTAATGTATTTAGATTTGTAATTAATTCTACATTTCACAGGATAGTAAACTTGACGAATTAATGAAAATAAAAAATGAATAATTAATTCTGCGTGATATTACTGAAAAAAGTTATATAAACTAAAATTGATTATTTAACATTATGTTATTTTATTTTTCTTTAATGAAAACGAAGGCTGAGGCAGCTACTATGGAAGGTTCAGCATCTCCACTCATGGATCCTGTTCCTGTAGAACAGCCTGCTGTTGAACCTCAAGTTCAGCAACCAGATCCGCCAATACCAATACCTAAACCAGAACTTGTGCTTGATCCAACGGATTTGAGTGATACAACAGAAAGCGAGGCCGAGAAACATGGTTGTAAGTACTTCCTGATATATTTTGCTTTAAAATTTATTAATTTTATCAGAACTTTTTTCTAAAGAGCAGAACATCAAAATATTTAATAAAATATAATTATTTTAAAAAATATCATGTTCTAAGCTAACAAATTCACAGAAAACAGGAAAAAAATTAATGTTTAATATTTGTAATGATGTATTTAAAATAAACTGCTATATATTGCACTGCAGCATTATTCTAATTTTTATTCAAATCATAGTTAGCCTATTTTTTTAAATTTTTAAATTATCAAGCCGTTTTTTCATATTAAAATAATTAAGAAATTAACAAAAATTATAACTTGTAGAATTGTTATAAGAAATTAAGCTTGTTATAAAATGCATGATACATATCTAAAGATTATTGATTTCTGCAATATGATTTTCATTAATGATATAAGCTAAGCATCTATATTTTTTTAGTAAATTGCTACGACATTATATTAACATTTAATTTATTTTTCTGCCTAATTAACTTAAATTGCAAGTCATATAATGCAGAAAGAAACAAAATGTGTTACATTATACTTTGATAAGAAATCTACATTAGAATTTGCAATTTCTATCTGAAAAATACATGCTATTCATTTTAAGATTACATGCAGCATAGCTGCATGTAATGCAATCATAATAATGCTTGTTCCAGTGAAAATGAACATACGGAGCACTATGGTCTGCACTTCCTTGCATGAAGGTCGACAAGTTAACAAAGCGACATTACCTATCCACATCGATCAACTATTTACTCTGCTCTTCACAAATTCGAAATTTTTCTTAGATTTTCATACTGCTCGCAAAACCACTGGTAACAGAATAATAATTTTGTTATTACTATATGTTATCAAAAGTGCATGTGTGTCTTAGATATCTTGAAGTATATTTTAAAAATGTATGTTTCCAAATCGTTTTAAATAATTATTTTTTGTGTATAGATTTTTGTGTATAGATGTGTACGTGTATGACATACAATCTCTATTTTTTTAAAACATGGATTTGAGATGATTTGGAAACATAAGCTGTTTTATGTATAGTTATATATGTACTAACATATTGTGTAATATGCGTATGATTGTGTCTCTCATAAGCCATATAAATTTATTTCTAATGTTCTTTTCTAACATCTTCATTTACGTAGATTTAATACAGTCTGCATGGACGCAAAACAATCAAACTGGTCAAAAAATGAGAACTCTTTCATTCACGGTATCTTTGACTCAGGCTATTGGTCCAAGAACTTGTCAAGTTACGGAAACACAGGTAAAAAAGAATTCTGTCTCAGTAACAACTTATACTAAATGCTTATATTTATTATGTTTTATTTTTTTTCTAAATCCAAAATTATATTATGCAGGTGATGTTACCGTGCAGTAGACCGGGTCATCTTTATTGTATAGATGTAGAAAGTACTAATGCCGGTATACCTTATGCCGATTCCTTTAGCATTTTGACGCATTATTGTATGAATAATATTTCGGAAAATGAGACAGGTCTTGCGATTTTTTCCCAAATTAAGTATAAAAAGAGTGTATGGGGTATTATGAAAAGTAAGTTCAAAAAATTAAAAACCAAACTAATTTGATAAAAAAGATATTGCAACTCGAAAAATTAGATTTGTGGAGTTATACTTGTTTTCGTGGATGAAATTGACACTTTAATGCTATAGAATGCGAAACATAGACCAATGTACACAGATAGGATATGATTAGTTTACTAGTGTAATTAATCATTAATTGACCTAAATAGTAACTTCTTTATACTCTATTTAATTGAGCTTCCCAACTTTTTTTCAAAAATTCATACTTTTTGAATTGCGATACTCTTCTTTCTAATAATAAGATGCAAAATATTTTAATAAATGGATTTTATTCTTAAAAAAAAACTAGGTGTGATTGAAAAGAATTGTTGGTCAGGTGTAGATGAATATTTCAATAGTTTAGTAAAAGCATTGACAGTGGAGTGTGAAGAAGGTAGTGTAAGCGGAGGTTTAAAGAGAAAGACGAGAAAACGACGGCGTGCGACGGGTGTAGGTGCTGCATTGCAGACACATGCTTCCGAACACATATCTGTAAATCATCAAATTTCTCCCTCCAATTTGCCACACGCTCATGGTAATATATAACTCAATATTTTTTTACGACATATACTTCATTTATAAACATGTTAAATTATCTAACAATGTTTTTTTTTTATTCCATACTAGCTGCTAATACTAGAAGCGACACCAACATAATTCTCAGCTCAATGCTGCTAGTCGCTGTATTATGTTTAATGGTGATCAATGGCTTATTGTATTATAAATTATGGGGATTGGAAGAAGCCGCTGCATATACCATTATGGATTTACATGTACTGAAGTATGTGTTATTGATTTCTTTTTATAAAATACTGTTCTCTTACGTCCGCATGTCTTTCTGATTTCAGAAATACACCAAAGACTGAAGAGGATTGGATTAACCTTTTGCAACAGCAAGAAAGTTTGCACAATGTAGAAATGAGGAAATGGCAAAGGGTTTTGCACACTGCTGCACAATTACTTAGACAAGTAAGACTCAGATATGATTAGAAGCTAAAATATAGATAAGCAACTTACTTAAATACTTAAATACGTAACAATTTAATTTTACAATATAAACATATATTGAATGCAGAAAAACTGGAGACAAAAATTCTGAAGCAACACTAATTTATGAATTAAATAATATTTATGACACAAAATTCTTTCTTTATATAAATCTAAGTTTATTAATGTTTTCATAAAGGTATTTCTTCTTTATATAGATAACAATATTTTTGTTTTTTTAATTTTCAGCATCCAATATAAGAATTTGTAACTTATTCAGATAATTTTTCTGCATTCTATATATTTTATAGAAAGTTCTTTAATCTTAACATTTGTGATTTTTATGCTTTAATAGACAGAAGAATCTTTAACAGAATTACAAATGAGCATTCATCCCTCTGCGACAGAAAAGATGTTTTCAGTATTAAAACCAAGCTTGAACAGCATAAATACACATACAGAACGACGAAGCAAGTCAGAAATGTAAAAATATATGTGTTACACAAAATCATAGGAACAAAAGTCCTGTGTGTAAAATATTAATTTGCGCATTGATAGCTAAATCTTTGCATACACAAAAAACGTCTACCAGCTTTGTTTAAATATATGTATTATTCCTATTATTTTAAGAATGTCCATAGTTATGCTATGTGTACAGCTTCACGGATTAATTATAGTTAACTATTATATATTATGTTAATATTAATAGTTAAATATTTATAGTATAGTATATTGAATGTAAACTTACTTCATATAATTTAAACATTGTGAAATGTTATGGAAAATAATAGATGATTTTTAGAACAACCCCTTGAATTTGTTTAGGAATTCCTTACTTATTTTAGCAAAAATGTTTACAGGACTAAAAATAACAGGAATGTTCGAGGAAAAAAATAATGGTGAAGTTTGATTAAATTATTTAATCAAATAAAAGAATAGGATAAAATATAAGGACATAAAATTTTTACAAACTATGTGTGGAAATATATTTCGAGAATTTATTTCTCCTCTGGTTTATTGAATACAAGCGTGTATCCACATTTGCCGCAGTAATGACGATCTTCCATTGCAGCCATGAATACACCGGCGCCACATTGCTCCATAGGACATTCTCGTCTCAAGCGGTGGATTTTTCCGTTTTCATCTACCTGTAAAATATTTTACATCCCAAATTTAAACATACTATCTTGATAATAAAAAAGAAAGGAGAACTCGAAAGTAAATATAATGAGGCAAATTGTTACCTTATAATACTTGAGCACAGCAAGCTTGACCTTCTTCTTCTTGTGCTTAATTTTCTTGGGAGTAGAGTAGTTCTTCTTCTTACGTTTCTTAGCACCACCTCGCAAGCGCAACACCAAGTGTAAGGTAGATTCTTTCTGAATATTGTAGTCGGACAAAGTCCTACCATCTTCCAATTGCTTGCCAGCAAAGATCAATCTTTGCTGATCTGGCGGAATTCCTGAAACGATACAATATCTCGTGTAGAGCTAGAGAATGAAATTTACATATTCATTTACTTAACATAAAAATATATACAATGTATATATTTTACATTTCATCTACATATACTTGGCTAATACAGGAATTAATGTTTGTCAAATAAAAATACAAGCATATCAATAATCAGCTTTTTAAAATATGTAGAAATGACAAGATCGAGATTTTCATAAATTAAGTTTTGGAGACACAAATGAAAACAATGCAACTTTATATTTTCTATTCAATTGCAAATTGTTTCGATTTTAAATTCTTAGCAAATTACATAATATCAACATATATTTTTCCAGCAATTTTCCAAGAATAAGTAAAATAGATCATAAACATCCTGTATATCAAGATTTGCTCACCTTCCTTATCCTGAATTTTTGCTTTTACATTTTCGATCGTATCCGATGCCTCGACCTCGAGGGTAATGGTCTTACCGGTAAGAGTTTTCACAAAGATCTGCATGATCGGTGATTCTGTAATATTAGATTAATATTATACAAATTATATTTAAAATAATCAGGAATTTTTTTCTCAATTTTTTTTAATGCATCCAAATACTATTTAAAAAGCTATTGTGTATGTATACTGAAGCCCAAACACGATGCTATCACAGTTATTGTAATATTATTAAGATTATGCACTATAAAAAAAAATATTCAGAATATGTAATATCTACTAAGATTCTTATATATACATGCATTCGAAAAAATAATTATTTCAAGCAATGTTCTAAAGGTAAAGGGGACAAATCTGTAATATACAATGTATATTTATGTATTAAGATCTTTTTATTTCAGAAATTACAGTCATAATATCTAAGGATTAGAGAAGTTTACAAATAACAATCGTGTTGCTTTATACAAGTAGAACAGCATTAATACATCCATCATTTTCAGGATTATTTGTAACCTGCGCAAATTTTCCCCACACTACTTTGCCCGTCTGTGTTACAAGACCCAATTCC
Organism: Formica exsecta; assembly: GCF_003651465.1. Classification (NCBI taxonomy): domain Eukaryota; kingdom Metazoa; phylum Arthropoda; class Insecta; order Hymenoptera; family Formicidae; genus Formica; species Formica exsecta. The sequence continues at coordinate 1,130,268 of NW_021848419.1, forward strand.
GAGATATTGACTTCGATAATAGTTCCCTTTGTGATGACGCCTAAACTCGTATAAAGAGGAGAGCTCGGATTTTTCTTGACACCGATGAGCGGCAGGGAGAATGTTGCCTTTAATTCTGGATGAGTAACGTGCGCAGTTTTGAATCTCAGCGCCATTGGTCTGATGAATCTTTCAAATTTAGGTGGTTTCCTTGTAAAGTTCTCTCCAACAAAAGTCACTTTGGTTACCATTCTCTTCCACGATTTTCGCTTCGTCTTCCCGCTTCTCAGTACTTTGAAAACTTCGGACTCTGACTGCGCCCTTACTTTAGGTATCGGAACGTCCCATTTGCCAGCCTTTTCTTTGCGTTTTTGCTTTATCATATTGGAAAGTACTTTTGCGTTATTGGTAACATTACGATCCAGCAGATACACAGGTAACGCTCCATCTGGTACTTTGTCAGATTTCTCTTTGACCCTCTTCTCTTCATGAGCTTTAATCTTCTTCTTCATTTGGATCTTCTCGTTCCGTCGCTCTTTATTGAAGATCTTAGCCTTTATACCGCGTAAAGTACGAGCTTGCTCCGCTCGTTTGTGAGGTGCGCGAGCCTCTCTCTTTCTTTTTCTCTCCTCATAGTCCAAACGGCGACCGTAGAGTTTACGGTGCCTCTCAATGTATTCGTTCTGCGGCATCTTTCTATGTAGCTTTTTGTTCTCGTATGAAATTAATTTTCTCTGAAAAAGAAGTTACTACTTGAATAATTTAACGAACCTTAATGGCTCATTTCATATATAAAAGCTTAATTATTTCATGGGATATATTTTCTTACATAATAAGTAAATTAAAATTTCAAACATATGCTACCTACCTCCACTTATTACTCATCAAATTAGTAATTTTATATATATTTCATAATTTTTTTTAAAATATGATACTAAATAATCAATGTCACCCAAGAAACATAAAGAACATAATAGATATGTAATTCCTTACGAGGACAACAGCTGCATAGATTTTTGTTACATTTAGCAAAGACAACAATGGGGTATTATTCTCTTATATGAATTTAGAAATACAATAGTTTCTTTAAGCCAATATAAAATTAAAAGAAATAAACTTTTGTTTTATTTAAATTATATTAATAAGCATTTTTGTGTACTAATAAGTTGACATAAAGAACATATATATCAATAATATAGATGAAAGACCTTTAAAATTCTCTAGTCTTATAAATAATAGATTTACTTACAATAATTATAGAATTTCATAATGAATTGCAATAAGAAAATTTTAAATATATATATAATACAAAATTTTCTAAGATACATAAATGAAAGCATTAGTTTATATAATTGGTTTTTTAAGGCATGTTTTATCTTTCGGAAAAAATTATTTGCAATATCAATACGTCACATCAGTAAAGTGAAGATGTAAATGAGCGATGGGAAAGAAATGGAGGCTATTCGACCAATGTGTCGGTCAGTAAAAAGAAGTGTTAATCTCGACGGATATTTGCCCGATTGTTGTCTTTGCCGAATGCAGTTATAAATTACAATTAAATATAATCAGCGTAATTGCTCCGTTAATCAGAGCACACAGATATTGCGGGGCAGACGCGTGATCGGAAACACGTTTGTCGCGTGTGACCATGTGTTCGCAGCTATTTTCGCGGTATCGGCATTTATAAGACGAAATATGTTGTTACAAATCGGAAAAATTTCGTTGCCTACGGCGATAGAACGCAGAAATAAACGTGATAGCGTCGTATTTGGGCTTTTCTT